>NC_073377.1:159780924-160080198 GCF_028641065.1 Leucoraja erinaceus
GCACCAGACAGACATTGACCAATATCTCACTATTCTCTCAAACACTTTCATCCTATTGCCAGGTATGCCGACACCTGCAAAACAGCCGTCTTGTTGCAACAGCTCTTTATAATTTCTCTATTCCCACTAAACATCAATCTGTTCAAATCGGTGGCGGAGTTACTTGAGATGTGATGCATGGCCAATGATTCTCTGGTGTCATGAAGCCACAAATGTAACATGGCCCTCTAATAAAAAATACTGCTCATGCAGTGCCAATATACGATTCCTTCCATTGCCACATCATCCATAGGCTCTTCATCCTTTTATTTCTGTTTCGTTTACAAGGCACGATTATTTGGTGAATCTGCAGCTTAAGGGCATAAATATTGCAATTCCACTTACACTTCCAAACTACCCTGTAAACTTACAGAATTGTTTTTAGATAAAGATGCAATTTCAATTGGAAGTGTAAGATTTTAAAGGCTTTGATCTTTTGCTGGTTTAAAAAATGATATAGGCTGAGAGGATTCCTGCAATGATGTGTCCGCTTCAGACAAATTATCTTTTTTCTCGGCCTCCTCAAGCTAAGTGTTAAGAGAGCATTTATCCAATGTCAAAGAACTCTTAATTAACTGCCTATTTTTTATACTTCAATGAACTGGCAAATGCTTCTTGTCCATTGCCATCCCAATTACCTTAGCAATTAACATTAGAAATGAACATATAAACCAATCTAAAGGTCCTTGATAGTAATGCAGCTATGACTTTTCCTCATCTCCAGTTTGCCATGCCCTCTTTAGACAATTCTTCCACTAAACCCATTCTGATAGCACTTGGATGCTTGGATTGCTTGAATCAGTTGGCTTGTTTAGTTTAGAGATACAGCACGGAAGCAGGCTCTCCGGCTTACCGAGCAGGCACGGAAACCGCTATCAAAATATGGGGGGGAAATCGGGGGACAGGGGGGGACATAATTTCTTGGCGGTCATGCACGCGTGCGCACACACACTCACTCAGTCTCACACAACCAAGTGAGGGCACAGAGGCTCAATCTAGCGCTAAATACAGCTCAACTCTGCCTGTCTCGCCGGGTTAACCTACAGCCCTGCCTGGACTGACAGGACACCAGCCTGGAGTCGTGGAGCTAGCGTGCTTCTCCGCGCTGGCTGTAAACCTGGGCCATATTTTCCGTATGTCCAGGCAGGGCTGTAGGTTAACCTGGTGGGACAGGCTAAGTTGAGATGGATTTAGCACTGCTTCGCTGTGCTGGCTGTGGGCCTGGAGCACAGCTCCCGTCTGACTCTCGATGTCTGGCCACACCCCGGGGGTGGGGGACGGGGATGGTCCAGTGGCGGTTCGGCAGCAATTGCAGCGCCGGAGAGCTGGGATCGATCCTGGCTGCGGATGAGGCGCAGGTCTGCGTCCAGGGCTGCCAAGAGTGTTTTGGCACGTCTCCCTCCTCCAATCACCGCGCTCTATCCTCAGTCCCACTCCCCCCTACTTCCACCTCTGACTGACACCTCTCTCCTCCAATCATTGCGCTGAATTATCATGTCCCGCCCCCATTGCCTGCTGACCGACGTCTCTTTCATCCAATTGTTGCCCTTGATCAGCAGTCCCACCTCCACTGTCTCGCGGAAAGCAGAGATTTCACCGGGTTTTAAAATCCGGATTACAAAAAATGGGGGGGAATCGTCCCCCACCTCTCAAAACAGGGGGTATGTGTGCCCCTGCTACCTAGTACGCACTGACCAGCGATCCCCGCACATTAACACTATCCTACACACAATTTTACACTTATACCAAACCAATTAACCTACCAACATGTACGTCTTTAAAGTATGGGAGGAAACCAAAGATCTTGGAGAAAACCAATATATTGGAATTGGCATAAGCCTTTACCTTATCTGCATTCCAACCAGCATTTAGTTTATTTTCCAATAGGAAATCTAATCTGATCTTGTCCAGAGCTCAGGGACACTGACTGTTACTTCAATGGTCCTTTATTGTCACATGTACCATTTAAGGTATAGGGTGATTTCACGATAGGTCACTGGAGCGTAGATCCGCACCCACGTGACCGAAAATTTAAAGTAGAGTACATGCGATACTTCCGTTACATGTTAGTGAATGGGAAAACACGCACCCACGTGACCGAAAATTTAAAGTGGAGTACATGCGATACTTCAGTTACATGTTAGTGAATGGGAAAACACGCACTTTCACACCAGTTAAAAACATCGAAAACGGCCAGTTTGTGAGCTGCAATTTCACATGGAAAATAAACATGTTTCACTTTCTCTTGAATAACTTTTAGTATCTTTAACATTCCGCTGGTTTTGCACCTTCAGCTCCCTCTTGAATTTACCTTAGTTTCTATCTTTTCTTTGGACTGTAAATTTAGCTGTGCCTCACGGTCACCCCGACTGGCACAGTAAATTGCAGCTCAAAAACTGTCCGTTTTCGATGTTTTTAAACGGGTGTGAAAGTGCATGTTTTCCCATTCACTAACATGTACCGGAAGTATCGCATGTACTCCACTTTAAATTTTCGGTCACGTGCGTGCGGATCTACGCTCCAGTGACCTTTCGTGAAATCACCCTATAGTAAAATTTGATTTATCATGCAGTCATACCAGAAAAAAGCAACAAGACACATAACTACAAAAAAGTTAACATAAACATCCACCGCAGCAGCTCCCCCACATTCCTCACTGCGATGGAAGGTAATAAAGTCTTATCTTCTTTCCTCATTTACTCCTGCCAACGTAGCAGTTGAACCATCCGCAGTCGGGGCGATCGAAGCACCTGGATCTGGCGATCGAAGCTCCCGCGATCGGGGCGGTCGAAGCTCCTGCAGTTGGAGCTGCTGAAGTCGGTCCCTAACCACGATGTTAAGTCCGTAGCTTCCCGTGGTTGGAGCTCTCGAGGTCGATACCTTTACGGGAAAAAAATATGCAGAAATGTCTGTTTTTACTATCCTATCATTATAAGTTCCACACTGATTACACTTCTTTGACCACTGCTATCACATCACGTATTTAAAAATATTGATTGCACAAAATTGCCATCTTTTCAACTGTACCCCTACCGACAAATCTATAATTTAATTTTTTAACATGTTAAAGATACTAAAAGTTATTCAAGAGAAAGTGAAGCATGTGAGAATGATGTTTCCAGTGAGAATGATGTTTCCTTTCGGAGTCCTGTGGCAAGAGACTTGGAAGTCCTAATATACAACAGGCTGCCTGCCTTTTTGCACCAGAAAAATACTGATCATAAACATTCTACTGAACTCATTACTTTCCTTTTTTTTTTGCCCCTTGCATTATTGCTTTTCCCTCTCTGTATTTGGATAAATGAAGTCCCTCTTCCCTAATGCTTTTGTACATCTGGAATTTCCCTGTAAATGTGCTGCTCAATATCATTCACACTACAATAAAACATTGTTAATCCACAATCTGATTGTTCAGAAATCCCAATGGTTTAACATCTGGTTCACCAGGTGCTGATTCACATTGTCCCATTAACAATATGGACCCCTGGTTCCCAGTATCTGTTTAACCCAACAGACCCGTTTCAAATTCTCACACCAGTCCATGGTTCTCATATTCCCATTAATGCACCAGCATCTTGACACTCACTCTCTGTTTAAAGTCACACTTCTGCTATCCTCATGGGGGCCCCAATTCCTGCATTCATGTTTAAGGTCAATGGGCCTTGCACTCTATTGAAACTTTCCTGCATCTGTTTTTCCCAGTCGCTTAATCCTCCCTGAGTATACTGAAATATTTATTATTCTATCATGTAACATTTTTTTAAAATGTATTAATTGGAATAGATTTCAACAGTCTGGAAAATGTGCCTGTCCGGTCCCACCAAAGTTCCGAGCATGCTGGATTAATGGAGTTTGTCTATACTTGGTGTCATTTGTAATTGTAGAATTGGTGCTTATGCTTATCTCTTAGCAGAATAATTCCTGGATTGTTCCAAGGCATCTTCTCTCTCCTGCCCTGCAATATTCTCCAAAACCAATATCGCCACCCCCTTCCTTTCTTCCTGTTCCATCTTTCTTAAATGTTTAATATCCAGAGATATTTAGATTATATTCGTACCCCTTTTTTAGATAATGCGCCCTCCATAATGTTTGGGACAAGGACCCATCATTTATTTATTTGCCTCTGTACTCCACAATTTGAGGTTTGTAATAGGAAAAAAATCACATGTGGTTGAAGAGCACATTGTCAGATTTTATTAAATGCCATTTTTATACATTTTGGTTTCACCATGTAGAAATTACAGCACTGTTTATACATAGTACCCCCATTTCTCTAACAGTATTATTCTTGCTTCTCAGTCTCATAATGGCTTCTTTGACTTTCATTGGCAAATCTTTGGTCCTCATGTTGATAAACAGCAATAAAAGTTTCCAAAGGTGATGGAAAGACTGGAGGAAAGACCAGATGCTGAGAGCTCTCTTATACCTCCATTAAGGAATTAAACACACCTGAGCAATTACAAAGACCTGTGAAGCCATGTGTCCCAAACATTATGGTGCCCTTAAATAAGGGGGGGGGGGGGGACACTATGAAAAAACACTGCTGAAATTTCTACATGGTGAAAAATGGCTTTTAATAAATCTGACAATGTGCTCTTTAACCACATGTGTTTTTTTTCTATTACAAGTCTCAAATTGTGGAGTACAGAGGCAAATAAATAAATGATGGGTCTTTGTCCCAAGCATTATGGAGGGCACTGTGGATCACTGTTATTATCAAAACAGTGTAATCCGATATGGTTAATTGCATCAGTAGCTCACTGATCCTGTTTATTACAGCATCTTCATTCCCATGCATGCATTGTTAACCCGCTATTTTATGGCAGAATCTAGAACTTGGAGTTCATTGTTTAAAAATAAAATGTCACCTAATTAAGTCAGAGATATGGTAAAGGGCCTGTCCTACTTGGGCGTAATTAGTGCATCACGCAGGTGGAGCGCAAAGATTTTGTGAACCCCAAAATCCTGGGGCGCCGCGCGCTACTGCGCATCACTGCCTACGCTACCACGCCTCACCACGCGCCATGCATGCCATGCGCGCATCACGTGCTCATCACGACGCGTGCGTTAAGATGCGTAAATGATGTCGCATAAATGACGCGAAAATGACGCCCAAGTGGGACAGGCCCTTAACTTTTTATTACAGAGGGTTATGAGTCTTTGAAACTTGCTTCCTCAAGAATCTTCAAATATTTTTAAGTAAAGCTGGATAGAAATGTTACAAACCAATAAGTGAAAGGTTACAAATAGATGAGAGACAGCAATGCCGAAATGAGGTTATAACAGATTATCCATGATCTTCTTGAATGGTATAGCATGCAGGAGAGGCCAAATAGTTTACTGCTGCTAATTTGTACATTCATTTTTGATCAAATAACAACATTTGAACATTAATTTGTAATTCCTTTGATTATCAATAATTGCTTTGATTAGATAATTATTTTTCCAAAGATATATTTTATTCTAAAACATTTTGACTGTCTATTTAAATATATTCCCAATTTGCTGCATGCAATACAGAGAATAATATTTCCAATTGCTAACAAGACTTGCATTATATCTGTGTTCAATCTTTTTTTTTCACAAACAAGTTCAAAATTATGTATTATAGGTTTCAGCCCCTCAGTGTGCAATAGCAGGAGAGTCTTAAATGGTGATTATTCTCCAAGTGCCTTTGTAATGGCTGTACCAACCTTATGTGTATCCTTCAACATATGATCTCAGATCTCAGTATGTATGAATCTGCAACATTTCATTGTAAATAGTTGAAGGTTTAGCAAAGCAAAATATGTGTTGTTCACCAGCTAATTATCTCGGACACAAATGAAGATTAATTTATTGTTATACTCATCAGGATGCTATGCTGAAACGGCAGGGGTTCCAGCTCCCCCTCCTCAGTCTCCTTGCAGAAAATGCTCAAATGCCCAAAAAGAAGCTTGATCAACTAGAAATTGAAGCTTCGAAGGAAAATCAAAGATTGTTGTGTTCTTTGTTTCGTTGAACGACGACTCCTTTATGATTCTTCAGACCATTATACAACCTGATTTCTCCATTTATCTTGTGAATTGTATGGAATCTTCAGATGAGAGGAAAGGTGATAGCATCTGCTTTATGATCGTTACTTTGTGATGTACTGATGTGACAATCATAGCTCAATTCTGCTCTACTAATTTGGAATATCTGATCATAGGATGCTGCTCTTTCATCTGCTGAGAGAATTCAACACTATAATCTTGTCTATGTGCCACCCCACTCAAAACACCAAGATGGTACTGGACAAATTATAAATGGTGATCAACTCTCTTGGTTAGGAAATCAAACCTTGATGCCCTTATAATCCTTGTCAGTGAATTAAATTAAGCAAAGTTCAGGAAAGTACTCCTCAAATACCATCATCATGTCTCCTGTCACAAATGGGATGTTAGTATTCTAGATCACTACTATATCACCATCAACCTTATGGGAGAAGATAAAGGAGCTTGAAAGCCTGGACATCCAGGCTTAAGAACAGTTTCTTTCCCACTGTTATGAGAATCTTGAAGTAATCGCCTCTTTCAGATTCACTTCCAGGGGTGCTGCCACGTACTCTTAGGTCTACCTCATTCGTTCATTCCATACAGTTTTTGTTTTCACGACAATCTTTACACCATTCTGTTGTTTTGCATTTGTCCCTTTTAGTTATTGTTATATCTATCATTACTATGAATACTGTTTACTCTATGAACTTCATGCAAACAAGGAATTTTGTCGCACCATGGTGTATATGACAATAGACTAACCTGAGTTATCTTCCAGCAATATTTGATGTTGGCTGAGTCTGTACACTTAATGCAGACTACAGCTGTGATTGAACCCCCATAATGTTTCTTTCCAGACTGATCCTGCATCAAGAGCTTGGGTATCTTGCTAGGAATATTTAAGAGTAACATCATCTTTAAATTCTGCATCCTTTTTATCTTCGTACGAAGAAGAGAGAAATATGATAATTTTATGTTGGTAGGGGTGTCTAAAAATTAAAGGTAATTGTACTGAGATGTAAATAGTTATGTGTAATTCCCAATCTGCTGGGGACAGGCAAATATGAAATGTTGGAGTAGCTCAAGGAGTCAAGCAGTATCTCTGGAGCACATGGATAGGCAAGTTTCGGGGTTGGGAACCTTCTTCAGACCCGACCTCAATCGGGATGCTAGATCAGTTGCCTATCCATGTTCTTCAGATGCTGCCTAACCTGTTGAGTTACTCCAGTACTTTGTCTTTTATTGCAAGCTAACATCTTGTGTCTAAATGCAAGTTCTGAACTTCAACACTGCTGAATTATGCTCCAAGAACAGCTATGCTTCCACCATTGGAGCCCTAATGACTCCTGCACCTCCATTGATGTCTCAGTTGGCCAACTCAGTCGCCCAGCTGCTAGTATAATGCAAGTGCCTGCTGTCTGCAGTGACTTGTTTCCTCTTCCCAGCACAGGTATGGGACTTTTGTCAGCTGCATTTATAAGACAGGTGGCTGGGCTGCATGTTTATTGTGCAATTGTAGCTAAAACCATCTCTGCTGAAAATGTAAGGTTATATTTCAAAACACTGTGGTTTCCAGTCAAGTAGTTGGCAGTTATATGTGTAAACAACAGCAGTAGTGTTACGCCACTAAAGTGTTTTCCCCCAAGGAACAGTGGAAAGAAAAGCCGTCCCAACTGCCAAGCTGAGAGTTTAATTACTGTATTTCCTACTGAACACTGTTTGAAGAATTACATTTTAATTCAACCGCATTCCACCACTCGGCCTCTGCTCCCTTCCTCACTTCTTGCTTCTCCTTTCTACTGTTCTTTCACCACTCACCTGGTCGCATTCCAATCCTTTTTTCACTCTTCAACTCACCATGCATATGAAATAAAGAATATAAGATATTGAAAAATCGTAATTGTTAATGTAAGATGGCTCAGTTTCTACTTTACTAAGTATTATGTTTGTGAAAGTGAGCCATCAGGGATAAATACACTTGACATATTAGTCTTGTTGATGTTGAGCAGAATACACTAAGCAATGTCATACAGTGCATTTCATTAATTAGCTCAAGACTGAATATTCCTCTGAGTTGTATCGAAAACCCATAGGAATAACTTCCCTTGTTTATAATAATCAGGCTGGGGAATCTATTGCTCTATCTGACAGGTTGTTTTTCATTCTTACTGTATTTGATTAAGTAAACTGCTTTCCTTGTATCTCTGTTACCTCTGTCGTTTCAGATACCCATTTACGTATTTAATGAAGGGCGAATGTAAGAAGAGTGGGTTTAATTGTTGAATTCTAATCTAATTGAAGGGTGATGTTTATATTTAAATATTATTAATATTTTATTCTCACATAATACATAATCTTGAAAATTTGTTGTATTAGGTAAACAGATCTCATATTCATTATGGAGAAAGGTTTTTGCCAAGTGATCACAGCTGCGATTATTGTCAGTTAATATTCCAGAAAAAAAAAAATTTTTGAATCATATCTACCTTTCTATTCCTCTCATAATTTTATGTTATTTTATCATGTGATCATCTCAGCTTCCTTCACTCTAGAGGAAAACAACCACAACCTGTCCAATCTCTCCTCATAACCAAAGTCCTCCGATCCAGACAACATTCTCGTGAACATTCTCTACACTCTCTCGAGCTAAATCAACTCCTCTCTACAGCATGGTGATAAGAATTGCACACAGCACACTCCCATTTGCAGCTTAACTAATGTTTTGCAAACATATTCATTATGCTATCTACAGGTTAATTTAATTCTGGAGTTGTTTTTATGGTTACTAACAAGAGCAAATTTTGTAATTCTGTTAATTCCAATAAGGAAATATTCTTCCTGATAAAATATTATTCAAAAGAGCAAAATCTTCACCAACAGTATTACTACAGCTAAATTTAGTTTCCTGGATCACTTCAGAATGTGATGGTGAACCACAATCCTGACTTCCTACAGTCTTTATGGTGAAGGTGTTACCCCCGTGTCATTGGGTTGGAAATTCCAGGATTTTAAGTTAGTAATAAAGAAATTTGTTTCCAAATCTATATGTGTAGAGGCTTTGTTGGTGATGGGTGGGGGTGATTGCAAGTGTCTGCATTCCTTTTGACTCGGACGTCTATCTAGATGTTAAAGGTTGCAGATTTGAGAGCTAATAGTGAAGTAATGGCAACTATAGTGTGTTTTGTAGATGGTATGATCATGGTGTTCCAATGGTGAAATTGAGTGAACAGCTGGGTGGATAGAGGGATAGCCAACTATACGGGTCACTTTGTCAGAGATGGTGTCAGGCTTCCTCAGGCAAGTGGAGAGGGTGGGCCAGAAGTCATGGTACACAAGGAGAATAAAGTTCAAAATCTACCATCAGGTTTTCAGGAATTAAGTGCAAGGGGGGGTTGTGATCCATGATGCAGGTACATCGTTCCTTGAAGGTGGCGTCATCGTGTGGTCAAAAAGGCTTTTGGCACATTGGCCTTCATCAGTCTGAGTATTGCGTAAAGAAGTTGGGAGGTCATGTTGCAGTTATATAAGACGTTGGTGAGGCCACGTTTAGAGTATTGTGTTCCATTCTGGGCACCGTGTTATAGGAAAGATGTTGTCAAGTTGGAAACGGTACAGAGAAGATTAGTAATAGTTTACAAGAAGACTTGGATAACCTGGTAAAATTAAGCAGACAAATGAGTTAATTAATAAAGCAAGTCATACTTTCTGGTGGAAAGTGAAGGGAGACAATTTAAATTAAATGACACTTACCAGCAGAATATGAATAAATATTTTAAAATGGCTGATCAGGCTGAGAAAAATGGTCCACAAACCATTTGGAATTCTGGGATATATAAATTAAAGTATGGAATTTAACAGCAGGAAGGTTACAACATAGTGCTGTAAAATGATGGTTAGGCTACAATTAGAATCTTCTGCTAATAAAGAAAATATTGTTTATCAATGTGAGATGTGCCAGAATCCCTTTCCCTCCTTTCTCTATTTTCCCTCTTTTCTTCTCATCAAAAAATCAGCATTCTTTCCAGGTGAAGCTGCAATTAATATAATACTTACTATTTAGCATACTGCATTTGTTGTTCATTAAATAGGTCCTATTTATCGCAGAAAAAATGCATAAAAAGAAAGGTGTCTCGGTTATAGGTCAGAAGGGACTGGACACGGGGGAGACAAGACTGAATTGGGTTACTAGGCAATGAGTTTGGTGGGGCAGTAGCAGGCTGAACCCGTGGATCTGCCAAGGCTGTTGTGCTTGTGGATTTTGGGAAGTAGATCAAAATGGGTAGTGAGGGGTGGAGGACATTGGAGGCTGTGGAGGGGAGATCGCGGAGGCAATGAGATTGGTGATGGCGTGGAAGATGCTGGTCTGATATTCGTACATGGGATCAACGTCAAAGGATAGGTATGAGGTGTCCGAGAGCTGACACCTGGCCTCAACATGATAGCCTGTCAGACTAAATTGGCACTTCCCTTTTCAGCAGGTTTGATGATATTGTTGGAATTGTTGCCGATTGTGTGATGGGCTGCACTTTCAGGGGTGAGATTGTAGTGGGTAACGGGGTTGGAAAATCTGAGACAGTTAATGTTCCACTGGCAGTAGGAAATAAAAAGGTCCACAAGGGTAGAAGGCCAGCAGTAGGAGTCCAGGAGGAGGAAGAATGTTGGAGATGGGTTAACGGGTCATTACTTGGGTCTTATGAGGCATTTACTTGGGGCTGAGCACTCTTGGTCAGAGAAATAGGCCCGAAGGTTGAGGTGATGGAATAAGAGCTCGTGGTGAGATTGGAGCCATTGAGGTGTGGGCGCAGCAGTACAAAGGTAAGGCTGAGCACAGACCGCTCGGCATTGGAGAGGGGGAGGTTCGGGGAGAGGATGAAAACACAATGGATTGGGATTGGGGGGAGACTGAGGCTCTGAGGAGGGCAGAAGTTGGGAAGGGGGGTAGGTATCGTGGAGGTGTGAGTGTTTTGAATATTTACAAAATACATTTCTAGATGGAGGGCTTGCCCGCATAGAGTGATTGAGAAAGTTTGGCCTATGATAGTAAGATTAAATGAGAACTAACCAGTTTGAAGTTTGATCTATATTTTATGAGGAGTTACGATGAGTGAAGAGCCCGTCAACCCACATGCGTGTCAACCTTCAAAGCAGCGGTGTGGAGTCACAGACAACAAACATTGACCTGAGAATAGTAAGATTCGAGATACTAGAACTACCAGCTGATTTTTATGAGGACGGGTTGGGAGCGGAGGGCACGTAATCCCTCATCGTAACTCCTCATAAAATAAAGATCAAACTTAAAACTGGTAAGTTCTCATTTAATCATACTATTTTACTTCGGAGTCACGTGAGTACGTGAAGATTTTAAAGCTCTGTGACTCCATGCTGTGGAACGAGACCATGCGCCACACACTGTATAGTTGACCAGTGAAGAGTGGACAAAAAAGACTGTTCAGTCGTGACATAAATGAACAAATTGACAATTTAATGTACAAAAGAAAACAACAACAATAGTCACCTCTCTACCCGAGAGGGACTATGAACCTGAACTTAAAACCGAGTTTGCAAACACGCTCGGTCTGGCTAAGGGTTTGTTATAGAACGTCTGAAACGTGCGTTCTGAGGACCATCCTGTGGCCGATAAAATCAGGTCTAGCGGGACGTCCATGACCCCTGCTGCAGACGTAGCTGCAGCCCTGGTGGAATGAGATTTAAACATTTCAGTATCAACCCCAGCATCTGCCAGAACTTGTTTCAGCCACCTGGAAATGGTCTGAGCTGAGACCCTCTTATGCGGTTTCTTGAGGCTGACCAATAATGCTAACTCGGACCCCCTAAGCCCCTTGGTGACCTTGAAGTATTGCTGGAGGTGAGCAACTACACATAATTTGGGATCCAAAGAGTATGCCATGAACTGTAATTTAAGACTCAAAGTACCTGGTCTACTCTGTTTGATAGAGTCGTACACAAAAAAGGTGATACCACTGGCAGAGGTGAGCATCCTGTCCAGACATAGCTTTTGCAATGACTGGACCCGTTGAGCTGACACTAAAGCCATGAGCATGGCCACCTTGTGCGTAAGCCGGAGTAGAGACAGGGATGTTGCTGGAGACCATGAGCGAAGTAGAGTTAGGACCACCCCTACATCCCAAATTTCACTGTATCTGGGCCTCGGAGGGTTCGAATTGAAGACTCCCCTCATGAACCTCAATACTAAAGAGTGAGACCCCACAGACTAGTGTTCTGAACTCGGCAGCAAGTATGACGACAGCGCACTTCTGGCACAATTTAGAGCACTGTAGCTTAATTTCTCATCGAAATGCAATTTCGAGAGGAACTCCAAAACATCTGTAATGTGCGCTGCTTCATACGAGATATCGGACTGCGCACAGAACACTTCCCATTTCCTTATGTATGAGGCATATTGTTTTTGTTACTGTTTCTCCAGGCCGCAGTTAGCACATCCACCGTACGATCAGCTAGTCCCAGTCCGAGGAAAGGTCTTCTCAAAACCTGCAAATCAATAAGTTCAGCCGATCATGCAGAGGATGTACTTCACCAGAAATGGGATTAGTTAGCAGAGACCTGCTTTTGGGAACCGTCATGACAGGTTCTACAGCTATGCCCAGGATGAGAGGATACCATGGCTGAGTGGGCCAGTCAGGGACTACCAGAATGCCGGAGGCAGAGTCCTGCTGAATTTTTTGCAGACATCGACTGACAAGGCAGAATGGGGGAAATGCATCAAAAAACATTCCACCCCAATAGAGCGAGAATGCGTCGACCGCTACTGCCCCTGGGTCTGGTTCCCATGCAACATTCTTCAGTAACTGATGATTTAATCTTGAAGCGAACAAATCCATACCTAGAAACAATATCTTTAAACACTCTATAATTCAACATCCATTCTGTGTTGTCATTGAATTTATGTTACCTGGTGTCCGCCACCGTGTTGAACCTAGCTGGGAGGTAGGTAGCTGAAACCCAAATATTTTGAATGATGCACCAGTGCCAAATGAGGTTAGCCAATTTATCACGGATACTGACTTGATTCCACCCATGTGATTTATGTATGCCACCGCTGTGGTGTTATCTATCTGTAATTGAACATGCAGATGGTGCATGTGCCCACAATAAGCCTTCAGACCATAGAGGGCTGTGAGCAACTCCAAATAATTAACACCATGCACCTGCAGAAAAGATAGCTCATGCACATTCCATCTGCCAACACAGCTAGAAACGGTGTCATTGTCACCCCATCCCAGAGCACAGGCATCAGTCTGTAAAACAACAGAAGGACTTTCGATCGAAATATTGCCAGAAGAATGCAAAATATTGGCTTTCCACCACTGCAGCTTGGCAATGGCTTCAGCCGGTAATTGCATAGCCCTGTCAAAGTGGCCCGAATTATGTTTGAGTGCCTGCACCTTTGCTCTTTGTAATTGCTGATAGTGCAAAGGTCCATATTTAGCAGCTGGAAAAGCAGCCACCAATTTCGCAATTAAGCTGGCCACTTGCCGAATTGAAGGCAGCTGCTGCGTAATAAGATGTTTGCAGGCTTCTATTAACTTCAATCTCTTTCCCTCAGGCAAAGTCACAGACAGGTGATTGGAGTTAATAGTAAATCCAAAATAATCCATAACTCTGGATGGTGTCAACCTGGATTTTACTGGGTGAATTAGGAACCCCAACTGCTCAAACACGAGTTTGGTGGCTGAGACCGCCGAAATAGCCAATTCCAGAGTTTTCCCTACAATGAGGATAATATCCAAATATGCCATTACTATGTGTTTTTGTGCTCGTAATAGAGCAAGAGCAGGTTTCAATATTTTAGTGAATAACCTGGGAGTTGAGATTAATCCATTAGGCAAAGCTTTAAACTGCCATTGCTGCCCCTTCCAGTTAAATTTCAGGTATTTTCTGTGGTCCTTGTGAACAGGCACCAAGTAGTAAGCATCTTTAAGATCGATGCATGCCATGTAACATCCCTTGGAAATCAATTGTTTGGCAGTAACAAAGCTTTCCATTTTGAAATGTTTGTACTGCACAAAGGTGTTGTTGGGTCAAGTCCAAGATGATGCGGCACCCCCCATCCTTATTTTGCCTGGTAAATATGTTGGATACGAATTGGTGAGGTTCATGACTAGTTTTTTCAATTACCCTTTTTGCACATAATATCTCAATTTCAGCCTGAACTTCCAAACCATCCTGTTTTGAACGAACAAAGGTACGGTTTGGGGCATGCTGCGTGGGTGGCAGTGAGCCAGCAAACTGAAATTGGAACCCGTCTATATTGCGCAGTATGAACCAGTCAGATGTTATCCACCACCATTCATGCAAAAAGAAACGTAACCTACCACCAACATGCGATAGACCCACACCCCGTATGTTACATAGGGAACCAGACCCACCTATCTCCGTGGTTATTGGTGGATTCTGGATGTTTATTTCCTCCCCTGATGTTTGGGGATTTGAGGTGCTGGTATGTGCCAGCTGCGCATCTTGGATGTCGGCCGGTTTGGGCCATGTCCTAAAAAAGATCTCCGGCCAGTCCTTTCGCTCCTCGAGCTGGAGGTGGTTTCCGCAGACAGTCTAGTGCTGGTCAAGGCATAGGGGTGCTGGCGTCGAAACGATGACTCACTGCTTGCTGGTGGAGCCCGGAGTAGCCCCACAGCCTTCGAATCGTCATCCAGGTCCTTCACCTGCCTGGACAGGTCTTCTCCAAACAGTAAATTGGGCGGCTGCACATTACTGGACTTGCACAACCCCGCAAACTTGAGGTTGAGAACAGGACGAATAGCATTCTTGTGAAAGCAATTAATTTCAAAGTTGTAGTGGCCTGGACGAGGTCAGGAAAAGGCCAGACTCCAAGCGGGTTCAAACAGTAGTCTTTTAATCCCTACAGCGAGAGTACACCACACACACACCTCGAGAGCACTAAACCCAGGGTCGTCTGGAAACCCCGTGGCAGACCTATGCCCCTGCCCCTCAATCGGCGAGGGGGATGATCTAAGGAGTGGCCTACCCCCCAGGGACCAGTACAAGACCCCTCCCTCCCAAGTACTCGAGGCACGAAACGGACAGGAGGGCATACACGGCGGCCAGACCAGGTGCGCACCATGCCCGGCCCCGGAACAGGCGACTGACCAACAGGTGCAGGGGATGGAGTAGCCAGAGAAGGAGGTACCCTAGACAGAGGCCGCCCTCGCTTACGGGGCCGCGCTACCAGCACCGGCTGATCAATATCAATATGTGCATTGCACAACAATGCCATTGCGTCCCGTTGAGCCTCAGATAAGGCGCTGCTGTCCACAGACGCTGTCCCGAGTGCCCCCCCCCCCCCATGGGTGGCCAGAGCAGACAGACGTGAGCTGTGCCTCCAGGCCCACAGCCAGCGCAGTGAAACAGCACTAAACCCAGCTCAATTCTGCCTGTTCCGCCAGGTTAACCTGCCTGACTTGCAGGAAATATGGCCATCGTGGAGAAGCAGCGCTGGTATCCCGTCAGTCCAGACAGGGCTGTAGTTAACCCGGTGAGACAGGCAGAGTTGAGCTGCATTTGGCGCTCGATTGAGCCTCCGAAGCCTCGCGCATGTGTGTGAGTGCGCATGCGCACGTGGCCGACAAAAAATTGTGTCCCCGTCCCCTCCATGTTTTGTTAGCGAGTTCCGCTCTTGCGAACGGTCACCCCGCATCTCAGTGCAATGCGAGTCCGCCCAGGACTGGTGGTCTACACTCCCATCCTCGGATGGAGAGACATAATGCAGCCCTGCACCAGGCGCTGCTGCGGGCCCCCGAGACCCGCTCTGATATAACTCCTGACCTAGGAGCATATCATGTTGGAGCATCTTCTCCATAAGATGCTCCACTCAGGGAAGGCATCCGAAAACGCTCCCCGCTGGAGGATGCGAACCCTCCCGCCCGGACTCATCCGAGTCAACCGGCCTGTTGGACTTGCACTTGGCCTTCCCAACCCACGGGATTGCCACAGTGCTCTCCATGGACACCGAGTCCGAAGTCGCTGGCCGTGCTGTCGGCGACCACGATGGTGAAACGGACTGCCGCCCGTTGACCGCACTCCCGCGGTCTACCGAAGCAGTTCTCCCTGCGGCCCGTCAAGACTTCACCCTCGCCTTATCCATGCTTGTCCATTCTTGAAGCTGCAACAAGAACGGAAGACAAATGACAGCAGACCAAGTTCAAGAACTTACCTGGAGGTCTTTTAAAACTTACCGCTGGTGGAGCGACGCGCCTACCAGCCAGTCGCAGCGCCATGTGTTAGACGTAATGACGCGCATGCGGGCTGACGGGCTCTTCACGTAGTCACTCACGTGACTCCAAAGTAAAATTGCTTATGTTTGCTGGAATCTCAAATGAAATATAATCTTACTATATGAATGACAGATTAGTTGCTGAGAAGCAGCTTCTTCTCCAGGGATAATATAGAACTAAATAATAGGGCATAGCCTCAAAACACGTGGTTAGCCATTTAGGATTGAGATTCACATTTAAGTGTTTAGCCTCTGGAATCAATGTTTTTAATCTGCAGATGCTACTTAATTAAGCAGGATGGGAATAGTCATTACTGTGAAGTGCATATTAATAGATGCAGAATGGGTAAATAATTGGCAATTGAAGTTCAGTACAGATAGATAAATGTAAGGCGATAAATGTTGTTAGCAACAATAATAAGGCCGTTATGATTTGGGAGGTGGGATAATGAACAAGGGAAAATGATAGTTCAAATGCACTAATCATGAAAAATTGTCCCAGTTAGTTGAGCAGTGTGTAAAAAAAAACCAGACTCTGTACCAAGATTTATTTTGACGGATAGAGTAAAAAAAATACTGTTATGTTATACATTCATTGATTGTGCAGAAAATATAATGTATAATTCTGATTCCCATATTGTGCAAAGGACACTAAATTATAATAGTGGTGTAAAGGATACCACTGGAGAAGGTGTAGAGAGGATAACATTAACATATGGACAGAGCAGGAGTGAGCTCCTCAGCTTTGCCAAATTTGTCCCCTTATCTCAACTCCATTTTCCTGCACTATTTCATACATTTCAAAAAGAACACTGACCATACTTTGTGCCCCTCCGCCCCACCTCACCAGGTTCCGGGTCCGCCATGATAATAAACAATAGACAATAGGTGCAGGAGTAGGCCATTCGACTCTTCGAGCCAGCACTGCCATTCAATGTGATCATGGCTGATCATCCACAATCAGTACCCCGTTCCTGCCTTCTCCCCATATCCCCCGACTCCACTATCTTTATGTGAAGTATCCAGAGAACCGGCCTCCAATGCCCTCTGAGGCAGAAAATTCCACATACTCCCAACTCTCTGTGTGGAAAAAGTGTTTTCTCATCTCCGTTCTAAATGGCTTACCCCTTATTCTTAAATTGTGACCCCTGGTTCTGGACTTCCCCAACATCAGGAACATGTTTCCTGCCTCTAGCATGCCCAAACCCTTAATAATCTTATATGTTTCAATAAGATCCCCCTCATCCTTCTAAATTTCAGAGTATACAAGTCCAGCCGCTCTATTCTCTCAGCATATGACAGTCCCGCCATCCCGGGAATTAATCTTGTGAACCTACGCTGTGCTCCTTCAATAGCAATAATGTCCCTCCTCAAATTTGGAGACCAAAACTGCACACAATACTCCAGGTGTGGTCTCACTAGGGCCATGTACAACTGCAGGACCTTGGTACCAAAGTGGAGAACCTCACATTTATCCACATTAAACTGCATCTGCCATGCATCTGCCCACTCACCCAACCTGTCCAAGTCACCCTGCAATCTCATAGCATCCTCCCCACAGTTCACACTGCCACCTAGCTTTGTGTCATCTGCAAATTTGCTAATGTAACTTTGAATCCCGTCATCTAAATCATTGATGTATATTGTAAATAGCTGCGGTCCCAGCACCGAGTCTTGCGGTAATTCACTCGTCACTGCCTGCCATTCTGAAAGGGACCCGTTAATCCCTACTCTTTGTTTCCTATCTGCCAACCAAATTTCTATCCATGTCAGCACTCTATCCCCAATAACCATGTGTCCTAATTTTACCCACTAATCTCCTATGTGGGACCATATCAAATGCTTTCTGAAAGTCTAGGTACACGACATCCACAGGCTCTCTCCCTTGTCCATTTTCCTAGTTATATCCTCAAAAGATTCCAGAAGATTAGTCAAGCATGATTTCCCCTTCGTAAATCCATGCTGACTCGGACCAATCCTGTTACTGCTATCCAAATGTGCCGCTATTTCATCTTTTATGATTGATTCCAGCCTCTTCCCCACCACCGATGTCTGGCTAACTGGTCTATAATTCCCTGTTTTCTTTCTTCCGCCTTTCTTAAAAAGTGGGATAACATTAGCTACCCTCCAATCCATAAGAACTGATCCTGAATCTATAGAACATTGGATTATGATCACCAATGCGTCCATGATTTCTAGAGCCACTTCCTTAAGTTCCCTGGGATGCAGACCATCAGGCCCTGGGAATTTATCAGCCTTCAGGCCCATCAGTCTACCCATCACCATTTGTCACTGTCCCTCATGTTCCTTGCCACCCTTACTCCCCATTGAATCTGTCTTCCTCTTTAGAATGAACTGATCCTGCACCTTCTGTATTATTCCCAGAAATACCTGCCATTGTTGGTCCACTGTTATCCCTGCTAGGGTATATTTCCAGCCAACTTTGGCCAGCTCCTCTCTCATGGCTCCATAATTCCCTTTGTTCAACTGCAATACTGATACCTCCGATTTACCCTTCTCCCTCTCAAATTGTAGATTAAAATTTATCATATTATGGTAACCACCTCCTAATGGCTCCATAACCCCAAGTTCCCTTATCAAAGCCAGTTCATTACACAACACTAAATCCAGAATTGCCTTCTCCATGGTAGGCTCCAGTGCAAGCTGCTCTAAGAATCCATCACGGAGGCACTCCACAAATTTCCTTTCTTGGGGTCCAGTACCAATCTGATTTTCCCAGTCTACCTGCATGTTAAAATCTCCCATAATAACCGTAGCATTACCTTTACGACATGACAATTTTAACTCTTGATTCAACATGCACCCTATATCCAGGCTACTCTTTGAGGGCCTGTAGATAAGTCCCATTAGGGTCTTTTTACCCTTACAATTCCTTAGTTCTATCCATACTGACTCCACGTCTCCTGTTTCAATGTCACCCCTTGCAAGGGACTGAATTTCATTCCTCACCAACAGAGCTACCCCACCTCCTCTGCCCACCTGTCTGTCTTTTCGATAGGATGTATACCCTTGAATATTCAGTTCCCAGCCCTGGCCCTCTTGCAGCCATGTCTCTAATGACGTAGAGCTTCTCTTCCTTCGGCTCCACCTCCATGCCTTTTTCTATGGGAAGGAATCCTCGTCACCCAGTGATGTCCCCTCCTCCCATCTCCACCGGTCGCCCTCCTCTTGGACTCTCCCGGACAACCTTGTATCCTCTCTAGATCTTTTCATTTCTAACCGTCGGTGGTATATCAACCGTCTTAACTTTTCTTCTCCCCTTACCTACTCTAACCTCTCCCCCTCTGAACGTACAACCCTTCGTTCACTTTGCAACAACCCCAACGTTATCATCAAACCCGCTGATAAGGGAGGTGCTGTGATAGTCTGGCGAGCAGTCCACTACTGGGCTGAGGCCAGGTGCCAGCTCTCGGATGCCTCCATCTACCTACCCCTGGACCATAACCCCACAGATGAGCACCAGGCCATCATCTCATGAACCATTTCTAATTATATCACTTCTGGCTGTCTGCCTTCCACAGCCGCCAACCTTATTGATCCCCAGCCCCACACCCTGGCTTTACCTTCTCCCCAAAATCCATTAGCAAAACTGCCTTAGCAGACCCATTGTTTCTACCTGCTCCTGCCCCACTGAAATCATTTCCACATACTTCGACTCCATCCTATCTCCCCCCCCCCCCCAACGTGTTCAATCCCTACTGACCGAAGTCCAGGACACCTCACACACCCTTAGTCTCACGAATGACTTTCGGTTTCCAAGCCTCATTCCCTCATCTTCACTGTGGATGTTCAATGACTACACTTCCATCCGCCACCAGGAAGGCCTTAAAGCCCTCAGTTTTTCCTCAACTGCAGACCCAGCCAATCTCCCTCTACGAACACACTCTTCTGCCTAGTGGAGCTGGTCCTTGCCCTTAACAACTTCTACTCCTCCCATGTTCACCAGATCAAAGGTGCATGCATGGGCACTCCCATTGGCCCAGTTATACCTGCCTTTTTGTTGGGTATGTCGAAAAATCCCTATTCGAGGCGTACACTGGCCCTATCCCCGAACTCTATCTCTGCTACATTGACAACTGCATCGGGGCTACCTCCTGCACCCATGTAGAACTCATGGACTTCATTCAATTTACTTCTAATTTCCATCCTGCACTCAAATTCACTTGGACCATCTCCGATACCTCCCTCCCCTTTCTTGATCTCGCTGTCTCCATCACAGGAGATAGATTATCGACTGATGTATATTACAAACATACTGACTCCTACAGCTATCTGGACCACACTTCTTGCCACCCAGCCTCCTGCAATTCCCTACTTCCCACCCAGCAACTCTATCCCCCTATTTCCTCCATCTCCACCACATCTGTGCCCAAGCTGAGGTGTTCCATACCAGGACATCCAAGATGTCCTCATTCTTTATCACAGATGAAGCCCTCACACGTATCTCCATTGTATTCCATAGTTCCGCTCTTGCTCCCCCTCCCCCTCCACTTAGTCCCACCTTTCGCCCCGTTGCATACAACACATCATCCTCCAACATTTTTGCCACCTTCTATGGGATCCCACCACTAGCCACATCTTCCCATCTCCACCCCTTTTTGCTTTCCGCACAAACTGTTGCTTCTGCAACTGCCTGGTTTACTCACCTGTTCCCACCCAAAACTGTTGTACTTCCGGTGGCACTGGTGCCAGCAGCCTCCACCTACAGCCCGGTATCTTTTTGTTTTTTTCATTTATTTAGTTATGTAAAAGTGTGTTTTTTTGTGTTTTTTTGATGTTTTTATGTGGGGGAAGAGGGCACGGTGCGGGGGATACCGTCCTTCAGCCGCTTCCTGGTGAGGTCGCGACTATTATTCGAGTCGCGTCCTCGCCCCCCCCCCCCTCCCCCCACAGCGGCCTACCTACCTGGATTGGCGCGGTCTTTCCTGCCGGGATCGACCGGAGCTCCAGCAGCGGCGGGACAGCGCTGGAACATCGCGGGCTGGCGATGCCTTACCGGGGGTCGCCGTCTGGAGCCCAGAGTGCTGGACCTGCTGCACCAACATCCTGGAGCTGCGGTTTGCGGAGCTCCCAACGTGGGCGGCGCTGATGGACAGCGCGGGGTCCTGTGACTCTGCCCGGCTCGGCCTGCGGACTCAGGAGCTGCAGACTCCGGCAACGGAAGGCGGCTGATCAGGAGGTCCGGGCCGCTGAGGAGGAGGATGCTCACCGTCGGGGTTCGGCGTCGGCGTTCCACCAGCCCGGTGTGAGGGCCTGAACATCGGGCCACCCGGGGCGGCGACTGCGGGTGCTCGGAAGGCCCATACCACGGATGAACGCGGAGGGGAGGCTGGCTGGACTATGGTGCCATCCTCACCTTGGTGCCATTTATGTTATGTTGTGTCGTGGACTTTCTGTGTTTGTGCTTTTATTTAATTCAATTTCAATTTTATTTCTAATGTTTTATTATTTATTTATTATTTATTTATTTTTTAATGATTTTTTTTATGAAACTGCCTGTAAGGGAAATTCATTTCGTTGTCTCAAATTGAGACAATGACAATAAATTTGAATACAATACAATACAATACAATACAATACAAAACATCCCCTCTCTGGGTACTTTCCGCAGCAACCACAGGAGACCCAACACCTTATACCTCCTCCTTGGACTCCATCCAGAGTCCCCGACAGTCCTTTCAGGTGAGGCAGAGGTTCACTTGTACCTCCTTCAACCTCGTCTAGTATAATAGTTGTTCTCAGTGTGGGTTCCTTTATATTGGCAAGACCAAGCGCAGACTGGGCGTTCGTTTCACTGGACACTTGTCTTGGCCTACCTAATCTCCCAGTTTCCCAACATTTAAACTCCCATTCCTATACTGACCTTTCTGGCCTGGGCTTCCTCCACTGTCAGTGAGGCCACGTACAAATTGGAGGAACAGCACCTATTTTTTCCTGTGCAGCTTATAACCAAGCAGCATGAATGTAGAATTCTCTAATTATAAGTAATCCCTGCCTTCCCTCTCTCCCTCTCCACCCCCCCCCCCCCCCCCCCTTCGCCCACCCTCGTCGTCCTACTTGTTCCTTGTTTGCGTTCTTGTGTGCCTTTGTTATAACCTCTTTCGCAGCTAATAATGGGCCATTGTGGGCTCCACCCGTCATTGGTCATTTATTAACGGCCCTGCTTTGTTCTGGGCTTTTCTTAACTCCAGTTCCCTCCCCCCTACTTTCAGTCTGAAGAAAGGTCCCAATCCAAAATGTCACCCATTCTTTTTCTCCAGAGATGCTGCCTGACCCGTTGAGTTACTCCAGCACTTTGTATCTATCTTCGGTATAAAGTATCTGTTTATTACACTCATAAAGAACACTCCACATTCTTCTAAATGCAAGTGAATACAGGTTTCGTTTACGTGCACAAAGTCACCGTTCCAGGAACCAATTTGGCACAGGCTTTGCATGTTTATTACCTAAAATACAAGGAAATGCATATCAGCAAAGAATGAATAGACACCTTCAGAAACGATGGCTGATATCTGAACACAGATCTTTAAAATCATTAAACAATTCATCTTGAGGAAGGTCAGAAATTTAAAACATTTTATAGACTGAAGGGTGTTACAAAACAAGAAGTGAGCAGCTCTTGCAATACAAATTATTCGCTATACAGAAGGGAAGACGAATGCATCAAAGATCCAACATCTCCTGCACAGTGTTGATCAGATACCCAGACTCAAGTTTGGAACAATTACTCCAGCACTAGAATGGTTGTAAAACCAACCTCATGTGGTTAGCACCCTTCACTTAGCTCTGGAACTGACCACTTCTTCTCAGCTCTGATTATTTGGCCTCACAGCAAGTCAAGAGAGAGGGTGATTAAATCAGAACTGGATTTGGTTCTACCTCAAGGGCTCAATGCTGTTCTTTCCAACACACTAGCTCCTCTACTCTTGCCATATTTAATCCCATATCACTTGTGCAAAGAAAGTATATGATAATCGCCTACAACGTTATTTTGGTGGGGCAATGGAAATAAGGAATTCTCAAGAGGTTGGAACTGGAGGACGTTGTATAGATAGGGTAATTACACAGAGGAAATTGAACATCCTGAATTCTTTTTTAATTATGCAATTGGAATTTATGAAAGCAAAGCACTTTCCTTGAACTTTCCCAGCGTTTACCAAGGGCCGATGAAAAATATTAATATTCCCTCATTACTTGGCAATGCAACTAAAACTGAGATGAACACTGTTTTCCAACCATGCAACAGTGCTAGATTTTTCTTTTAACTTCAGCTAGAAAGTAGTTGTTAGTCCTGCAGAGGCAAGTCAATGGAAGTCGATTAATCCGTTCAGGGTACCCTCATAGACAATAGACAATAGGTGCAGGAGTAGGCCATTTGGCCCTTCGAGCCAGCACCGCCATTCAATGTGATCACGGCTGATCATCCCCAATCAGTACCCCGTTCCTGCCTTCTCTCCATATCCCCTGACTCTGCTATTTTTAAGAGCTCTATCTAGCTCTCTCTTGAAAGCATCCAGAGAACCTGCCTCCACCGCCCTCTGAGGCAGAGAATTCCACAGACTCGCCACTCTCTGTGAGAAAAAGTGTTTCCTCATCTCCGTTCTAAATATTCTTAAACTGTGGCCCCTTGTTCTGGACTCACCCAACATCGGGAACATGTTTCCTGCCTCTAGCGTGTCCAAGCCCTTAACAATCTTATATGTTTCAATGAGATACCCTCTCATCCTTCTAAACTCCAGAGTGTACAAGCCCAGCTGTTCCATTCCCTCAGCATACAACAGTCCCGCCATCCCGCGAATTAACCTTGTAAACCTACGCTGCACTCCCTCAATAGCAAGAATGTCCTTCCTCAAGTTAGGGGACCAAAACTGCACACAATACTCCAGGTGTAGTCTCACTAGGGCCCTGTACAACTACAGAAGGACCTCTTTGCTATATTCGATTCCTCTTGTTATGAAGGCCAACATGCCATTCGCTTTCTTCACTGCCTGCTGTACCTGCATGCTTATTTTCATAGACTGATGTACAAGGACCCCCAGATCCTGTTGTACTTCCCCTTTTCCCAACTTGACGCCTGTCAAATGAAATCTAGAAAATGTGCTTTCAAAAAGAATCATGATGGCACAAAAGGAGATAACTCAGCATCCATGCCAGCTCTCTGCAGAGCAATCCTGACTGTTCCACAGGATCTATGGCAGGTGAAACATACGATTGTCCTGCCTCTGGGGACAGACATATGTGTCGGCCTTTCGGCTAAGATCAAATGTAGTATCTCTTATCAGTTTGCTCGGTTAGAGATGGATCCATGCTGGTTGGGGAGCAAACCGAACAACTCTTTCCAGCCAAATAATTTGCTTTGACCAGGATGACTTTGAGTTCTGTGAGAGGACAGGAGATTGAAAACAAGCTGAGGATGTTGATGAAGGACGTCGGTGAGGGGAACACCTTCACCAGGGAGCTCATCGAAAAAGAAGGGTCTGCAGGGAGGCCAAGGACAACTGCCTCCAGCATTTCCCAGTAACAGATGCTTTGTTACCTTCAAGCACCCATTGGGATGGCAGAAGCTGCTCCTGGACTTTGGGAGGAGGGGAATGAACCTGCTGATAGTGCAGCAGTCTTCACCCTTTCCACCCAGTAGGACAGGCGATCACAGTGCACATGTTCACTGCGCATACACAGGTGATAAGAGGGTCAGTTACCAGCAACGGCCCAGGGATGTCGACACACCCCCTACCACCACCGTGACCCCAGCAGAAACGGGACCAGGAGTAGAAAGGATGGTCTGATCACCTTAAGCTCCCAAACACCAGACAAGGACCCCCAGACTCCTCACCACGAGGGAGTCAATGGAAGAGGGAGTTGGGGGAGAGCAAGAAAGGGTATGGCAGACAGTGAAGAGGAAAGAAAAAACACAGAACACTATCTAAGAAACAAAAGGTAGATGAGGAAAACAGCTCTGGCAAAAAAAGAATCCCGCCACAGACTGATGCCAGCAACCTCTCTTCGGACAATGAAGCCAATTTGAGAAGCTGACGACGGAGGCAGAGGATGAGGGAAAATGCAGAGGTCAGGAATGAAAAGGAATGTGACTGGCCAAATTTCCCCATTGCGTCCCGGCTCCGGGAGACCAGGAGCATTACAGAGGCCAGCGGCCTCCAGCTCCTGGAGACCGGGAGCAATAAAAGACCCAGCGCAGCTCATATCCAGTAGACGTGACTTTTGTACAAGAGTCCTCTCGCTTGCCAGTATCCCTCCTTGCTCTGCCAGAGGCCGAGCCTGGTCCTGGTCGGCTCCACACCTTGCTCTCAACATCTGTAAAACCAAGGAACTGATTGTTGTCTTTTGAAGAGGAAGGTCGAGGATCCACTAACCTGTCTTCAGTGACGGGTCATTGGTGGAGAGTGTCAAAAACTTCAAATTCCCGGATGTGCATATCTCTGAAGATTTGTCCTGGACCCATTGATGCAATGATTAAGAAGATTGAGGACTTTTGGTATGTCAATAAATACTCCCTTGAACTTCTACGGATGTACAGTAGAGAGTATTGACTGGTTGCATCATGCCTGGTTTTTCAACTTGAATGCCCAGAAACGAAGAAGATTGCAAAAACTGGCCCAGTCCATCACAGGTACTGACCTCCCCATCATTGAAGGGATCTATGCAATGTGTTGCCGCAGAAAGGCTGCCAGCAACATCAGAGACCCACACCACTCTGGCCACACTCTCATTTCACTACTGCCATCAGGAAGACGGTAAAGGAACCTGAAAACTAACATACAGGTTGAACAACAGCTTCTTCCCAACAACCATCAGAGCTATTGAACACGACGGACTCCAACTAAACTCCGAACTACAAAATTCCTGATTGCACTAAGGACTTGGGGAGTATTGTTTTTATTTTGCACTAGATTATTTTCATTATTATATGTTTTTTTTGTTTCCACTGTGTCCTATATATACACATATCTGTTGTGCTGTTGCAAGTAAGAATTTCATTATTCCTTGGGACATATGATAATAAAGCACTCTTGACTCTTAATTTATTATATATATATATATAGTATGGCTCCAACAATCAAAGTTTTTGCCAAAGTGGCAGCTGCTTGCAAAATGGCCAAGGCCACTGGTATATTGCATTAATGCTGTAACAAAGCCTTGATAACAGAGTAACTCAGCGGGACAGGCAGTATCTCTAGATAGAAGGAATGGGTGAAGTTTAGGGTCGAGACCCTTCTTCAGACTGAAATGTCTGAACCAGCATCTGCAGTTCCATCCTACACACTTGATAACAGAGTGATGGCTGCAGAAATGATTTTGCATAAGAAGAAGTAAAAATCAGGGTGCTGAGATATTTGAAGTACAGATGTTACTGTAATTATCAGACTCCCACCCGGGAGGAGATGGGGAAGGAAACAGCATTGGGCAAGGAGATGCAGTATGGAGATTAGATCATGTCCCTCATTGTGTACCAGTCCAGGAAATTCTGGCACACTACCTGGTGATCCATTAGACTGACAGAATGTGTGGGAAGGAACTGCAGATGCTGGTTTACACGTAATAAGACACAAAATTGGAATAATGCCATCTTCCTTTTGGAATAATGTTACTGCACCCTGTCACACGTGACAATAAGCTTCCCATTCCATTCCCTTCAGCTAAGAATGAACCATTCTATATTTCCTTGATCATCGGCTGCTTTGATCTGTTGTTTTACCCCCTGCATATCTCTAGTCTCCCTTTCCCCTGATTCTCGGTCTGAAGGGCCTCAACCTGAAAGGTCACCCATTCTTCCCTCTAGAGACGGTGCCCGTCCCGCTGAGTTCCCCAGCATTTTGTGTCTATCTTCAGTGCATTGGATAGGGCGCACATGGATTGGTACAGGTACAGGCAGGTACAGCAGGCAGTGAAGAAAGCGAATGGCATGTTGGCCTTTATAACAAGAGGAATCGAATATAGGAGCAAAGAGGTCCTTCTGCAGTTGTACAGAGCCCTAGCGAGACCACACCAGGAGTATTGTGTGCAGTTTTGGTCCCCTAATTTGAGGAAGGACATTCTTGCTATTGAGGGAGTGCAGCATAGTTTTACAAGGTTAATTCCCGGGATAGCGGGACTGTTAGAGGCAGGAAACATGTTCCCGATGTTGGGGGAGTCCAGATCCAGGGTCCACAGTTTAAGAATAAGGAGTAAGTCATTTAGAACGGAGACGAAGAAACACTTTTTCTCACAGAGAATGGTGAGTGTGGAATTCTTTACCACAGAGGGCAGTGGAGGCAGGTTCTTTGGATGCTTTCAAGAGAGCCAGATAGGCCTCTTAACAATAGCGGAGTCAGGGGATATGGGGAGAAGGCAGGAACGGGGGGTACTGATTGGGGATGATCAGCCATGATCACATTGAATAGCGGTGCTGGCTCGAAGGGCCGAATGGCCTTCTCCTGCACCTATTGTCTATTGACTGGACAGGGCAGGTGTCAAGGGTTATGGGGAGAAGGCAGGAGAATGTGTAGTCAGGAGGGAGAGATAGATCAGCCATGATTGAAGGGCAGTAGACTTGATGGGCCGAATGGCCTAATTCTGCTCCTGTCACTGTCTTATGGCCTGTGATTGGCTGAGTGCCCGGTCCCATTCATAAAGCGTATAAGAAGGAACTGCAGATGCTGGAAAATCGAAGGTAGATAAAAGTGCTGGAGAAACTCAGCGGGTGCAGCAGCAGCAGCATCTATGGAGCGAAGTAAATAGACACGAAATGTTGATGTTGGTGCTGCGAAGGAAATAGGCAACGTTTCGGGTTCGCTATCAAAGCTCAGATCTTTGCTTCGCTATAAGATCTTTGCTTTTGTCTCCCATTCATAAAGCGCGCCGCCCCTCTGTGACGTCAGCCGCTCCTCTGTGACGTCAGCCGCCTCTGGCGCGCCACGTCTTCTCGCGGTTGTTCCGCCGTCACCAGGCGTCGCGAGATCTGCGCCGTCTTCCTCTTTGCAGCTGCGGGCGACAATGGCGGTCGGCAAGAACAAGCGCCTGACGAAAGGCGGCAAGAAGGGCGCCAAGAAGAAGATGTAAGCGCTCCCAAAACGGCCGTGCGGCGTCGCGATGCGTGTCCTCCACACGGGGCAGGGGTGAAATGGGACAAAAAGCGGCGGATGGCACGGATGTTGAGGGGATTGTGGAGGCCGGGCCGTGGCGGGGGGAGAGGTGGGGAGACACCAGGCCCGGGGGCCGTGGGTTCCAACCCCCCCCCCCCCCCCCCCCCCGGGGAATGAGGGTCCGTGACGGACAGCGGCCCCACAACCCATTGAACAGCCCAAAGGTGCCAAAGCGAAGTAATTAATGGGCCGCCAAATCCAGGCTGCTGCAGCTGATGACAAGCAGGCGGCTATGCATCTGCCAACGCTCAAAAACGTGGAATATAAGCAAGAGTAGGCTTTTGGTCAGGATAGAAAATTGTGGCCAATCTTTCAAATCACTGCTACTTTACCTGCACTAGACTGAGTTTCTTAGTTAGGAAGATTGTTCCAGATGTTGGGGAAGTCCAGGACAAGGGGTCACAGCTTAAGGATAAGGGGGAAATCCTTTAAGACCGAGATGAGACAAACTTTTTTCACAGAGTGGTGAATCTCTGGAATTCTCTGCCACAGAGGGTAGTTGAGGCCAGTTCATTGGCTATATTTAAGAGGGAGTTAGATGTGGCCCTTGTGGCTAAAGGGATCAGAGGGGTATGGAGAGAAGGCAGGTACGGGATACTGAGTTGGATGATCAGCCATGATCATATTGAATGGCGGTGCAGGCTCGAAGGGCCGAATGGCCTACTCCTGCACCTATTTTCTATGTATCATGTAAAGTAATTGGTAAAGTGTTCCAAAGCCTCTGGGGTGGTTCTATCTGTTCTGAGTGGCTGATCCATGATTTTGAGACTGTGACCCCATAGTTCCAGATACTGGACATGGGAAACGTTAACGTTGTAGCTGCACTAGTTAAGCCATGTAGGGATTTTGAACAACATGCAGGTGCTGGAGGAACTTTGCAGGCCAGGCAGCATCTGTGGAGGGAAATGAGCAGACGCTGGGTTGGGACCCTTCCTCAGAGTGATCAGGGGCATTGACAGTGACACGTGTAGGAAGGAACTGCAGATGCTGGTTTAAACCGAAGATAGACACAAAAAGTTGTGGTAATTCAGCGGGACAGGAAGCATCTCTGGAGAGAAGGAATGGGTGATATATTGGGTCAAGACCCTTCTTCAGACTAGATTAACAACATTTTGGGCTGGAATCCTTCTTCAGATCGATGGGGAATTGACACAACTTTGGGTTAGTATCCTTCTAAAACATTACTATGTTCCTCCAGCACTTTTTTTTTAAAATCAAGATTTTGTTCGTAGCTCTTGTATCTCCTATAGGAACTTTGCCTGTTTCTATAGGATCATTATTTGAAAGAGCACAGGCCAACCCTGTTCATATGGTAAATCTATGATGAATGCTATTTATAAACCTTTGAATCATTTTTTGTCCATTGTACTAAGTCTTTCTGTGGACAGGTAGATCAAGATTCCATGTGTGGCACAGTATTCCAAGTGCATTAGTATTGGCAATCTTCTACCAGATGCTATGGGGTTGTAAGGAACACATGCTGTTTATACAGTCATCTCTTGATTGCTACCATGTGTTGTATGAGTTATTTTCTAAAATCTTATTCCAATGTCTTCACAGTGTGGACCCCTTCTCCAAGAAGGACTGGTATGATGTCAAGGCTCCAGCAATGTTTAACATTAGGAACTTGGGTAAAACCTTGGTTACAAGAACTCAGGGAACTAGTAAGTATTTTTTCAGCATGCTCTAGTGTGAAAGATTTACTTTTGAAATTTTCCTCAATCTATCCTGTGAATATGTCAGGAAAAAAAATTCAAGTTTAAACATCATAGATGCTCTTTGAGATGTAAAAATCAATCTAACGTCCAAAACGGGCCCACAGGGCAAACACTACCAAACAGCTATTGTGACTTTTTTGACTACTATCAATATATAATTTGAAAATAGTCACGTGAAAATGATTGTTACTGCATTGAGATCTTTACTCTCTGTTCTCTTATTATCATGCAGAAATTGCCTCAGAAGGCTTGAAAGGCCGTGTATTTGAGGTGAGTCTTGCTGATTTGCAGAATGATGAAGTGGCCTTCCGCAAATTTAAGCTGATCGTCGAGGATGTTCAGGGCAAGAACTGTCTGACCAACTTTCACGGGATGGACTTAACACGTGATAAGATGTGCTCAATGGTCAAAAAATGGCAGGTAAAGATATTGATAATTTGTCTAGGATTTGAATTGTGAAATTTGCTTTTGCAGAATTCTGCTGAATGAAAATGCAGACTGATCTGTATTTACAGCATTTTAATTTTAATTCTTGTTTTATCCCTGAGCTTCCTTCAACATACTTCTGATTGAGGGTGTTTTAATATGTTTTTCCTTAAATTTGTTGGAAGATGTCGCAGAAACAGGCCGTTCTGCACTGGCCGTTAAGCACCTACTTTTTACGCCTGCCTTAATCTCGCATTCCCATTAACTCCTCCCACAGCCTACCTCCAAATTATACCACTCATTTGCACAAAAGCCAATTTATAGCAGCCTAATAGTCTGCCGACTTGTACGTAATTGGGATGTGGGAGGAAAGTGGAGCATCCAGGAATCCCATGCAAGGAGAACATGCAAAGTTAACACACTATCAGCATCAGAGGTCAGGATTAATCCTGGGTTGCTGGAGCTGTGCTACTGTTGTGCTTTGCCTTTGTTAGAGACTTTGCGCCACCTCTGCACATAGTTAGATTGCTTCAGATATTTGGTCCAAATACTGTTCTCATTTGAATGTACAGCATTATATCGTTTTTGTGGCAGGAACTTTGAATCGCAAATGTAAATGCCTTGGATTGGGGTGCTATTTTGCCTATCAAGACAGCATATGGGATGGAATTTGTGGTCTAAATTGCTACCTCGTTGATGCGCTGAGGCTTCTGGGAAGGGAATGGTATCTGAGGCTTCTGGGAAGGGAATGTTATCATTGGTTAACTTTATAAACCAGTCCTAGCTGTCATTTGGCAGATGGAAAGATTCTGACACTTGCATTAAAAGTGATTTTTATCTTTCATTGGCAACACAAGTGACTGCAGTTGCTGGAATCTTGAGCAAAAAGTAAACTAGTGGAGGAGCTCAGATAGCTCAGGCAGTACCTGTGGAGGGAAATGGATGGACATTGTATTGGTAAGGGATCTTTCTTGCACAAACATCTCGACCCAAAACATCATCTGTTCATTTCCCTTCACAGATGCTACCTGACCTGCTGAATTTATCCACCAGTTTGTTATTTTTATTTATTTCATTGCTCCTTTTGGTTCTCATCTCACATCAAAGATTTAGTGTACTATTGATAATATTGTATTTTTAAATGGATGTTGGAATCCAGGCACTGTCTGCTCTATTGGATGAAAATTAAAGATTACCTGATGCTGTATTGAAAAGTAGCAGGTAAGTTATTCCTGTTGCGCTGGGCATTCTTTCTCGTTACCTTATCATCTCTGCATTAATATTGGTGAGGTTATTCTACAAGTTAGTTTCTCTGTTCCATGCTTCTTCATGTCTTCATGTGTAGACAATTATAACCCTGGAAATGATATTTTTAAGTTCTAGTTTTACTGATTTTATCTTTATTTCTCATTTTAGACTATGATTGAAGCTCATATTGATGTCAAAACCACAGATGGGTACCTCCTGCGCCTTTTTTGTGTAGGTTTTACTAAGAAGCGTAACAACCAGATTCGCAAAACCTCCTATGCTCAGCACCAGCAAGTTCGTACGATACGCAAGAAGATGGTTGAAATCATGACCCGTGAAGTTCAAACCAACGATCTCAAGGAGATAGTCAACAAATTGTAAGTAATCTAGAACAGCTGACATTCACATTTCTTTCAATGATTGGTATTTTGCATTTCTTGGAAGTAAAATTGAAGTGCTTTTAATGGAAAACTGCCTGTGCAAAGCAATATATGCTTTAGAAAAGAACACATGATTCTTATGAAACTGCAAAAAAAACAAATATGATCCATTGGGGCAAGAGTTGACTGGAATGATGGTTCTGTGTGTGTACCGTCCTCTTTATACATCCTGACTAGAGTAGACTTGGAATCTGGACGGTTTCACTCAGCAAAGGATTTTAGCTTAAAAATTAATTCCAACAGTTAAGTTCGTTGTCCAGTTTCTTATTTTATCACACTGAATATTTTTACTGAAGTGCTAGATCCTCTTAGACTACTTAGGCTGAGGAAATCCAGTTTATCTAGGTATTCCTCATTACTCAGAGGTTCTTGGTGGTGACTGATATCACAGTGGCCAAAGAGCCCATACAAGCTCTGGCTTATTTTAATCGGTGCCTTTCCTGGGCTGGGAAATTTTCAAAGTGACATGGTGGATTACTACTCCCAGGATGCAGAAACATGACACTGTCAAAGGAAAACAAATGTCTGAAATCTAAGTCATGGGCCCAAGATGACAAACTCAGACAGAAATTTAAAATATTCCACGAATTCACAAGCTTATAACACTGGGCACTTTGGTAAAATATAGGTGGAATGGGTGTCTGGTCAGTTTTGGTGAAGAGATTCATGATCAACGGTGGCACTTTTGGAAAACAAATCAAATATTGAATAGGCTGGATATTATCTCTCAATAGACAATTGGTGCATGAGGAGGCCTTTCGGCCCTTCAAGCCAGCAATGTCATTCAATGTGATCATGGCTGATCATCCCCAATCAGTACCCCGTTCCTGCCTTCTCCCCATATACCCTGACTCCACTATCTTTATGAGCACTATCTAGCTCTCTCTTGAAAGTATCCAGAGAACCGGCCTCCACCGCCCTTTGAGGCAGAGAATTCCACAGACTCACAACTCTGTGAGGAAAAAGTGTTTCCTCATCTTCGTTCTAAATGGCTTACTCCTTATTCTTAAACTGTGGCCCCTGGTACTGGACTCCCCCCAACATCGGGAACATGTTTCCTGCCTCTAGCATGTCCAAATCCTTAATAAGCTTATATGTTTCAATACGATAGCCTCTCATCCTTCTAAACTCCAGAGTATACAAACCCAGCCGCTCCATTCTCTCAGCATATGACAGTCCCACATCCCGGGAATTAACCTTGTAAACCTACGCAGTACTCCCTCAATAGCAAGAATGTTCTTCCTCAAATTAGGGGACCAAAACTGCACACAATACTCCAGGTGTGGTCTCACTAGGGCCATATACAACTGCAGAAGGACCTCTTTGCTCCTATACTCAACTCCTCTTGTTATGAAGGCCAACATGACATTCGTTTTCTTCACTGCCTGCTATACCTGCATGCTTACTTTCATTGACTGGTGAACAAGGTCCCCCAGATCCCGTTGTACTCTCCCTTTGTCTACTCAGCCCAGACCATCTTTGGAGGTTGTGTTTCTTTACAAATACACTCTCCTAGCCTCTGCATCTTCTCTTACTGTGCCACCTCTGCAGGATACATCCACGATTGATCTCTGGGTCCCCCTCCCTTTTCATCTGTGCATGAATTGCCTCATATTGTGTTTTGAATTGAATTCTGTCTTTAATTTGTGTACTAGTCATGTCTCTACTATTTATTTCATTCCCCTTACATGTTTTTCCTCTACCTGCTAAATTTTTGTATGGTGTCCTTGATACTCTTGAAAGGCGCCCATAAATAAAATGTATTATTATTTATTATTATTATTATCTGTAGTTTTGGCATGTGTTGCTCAATGGAGCTTATTTCTACACTTTTTCTAACTTTTTTGACAGCTTTGGTCACATAGTCACTTGGGGCTAGGAAACAGTTTTTTGCACCGTGTATGGTTATTCAGTTTCTCTGAATCTTCATGCCTTGACAGGAAAACATTAGATCTTTTGTAGGCGTGCCTACACCAGCCAACGTGTCTCATCCCACCTGCCTGCATTTTGGCCCATTTCGCTCTAAACCTCTCCTATCCATGTACCTGACAAGATGTTTCTGAAATGTTGTGATTGTACCTGCTTCAACTATCTTCTCCAGCAGCTCGTTCCATACACCCACCACCCTTTGTGTGAAAAGGTTACCCCTCATGTTCCTATTAACTCTTTCCCTCCCTCACCTTAAACCTATGTCAAGTGCAAAACTTACTTTTATCAGTTTTGTGTTTTTAATCTTCCCATTCCTCAACACAGTTCATCTCTAATTTCTTCCTTTGGTTTCTCGTTATTACCTGGAAGCTGTCGTTTTTTGACAGCACCGAGTGCAACTGAGTATTGATACCCACTGTTAAACCCTCTTTTCAAAGGCTCTTTTTGATAGCTTCCTCCCAAGGTGCAGGGTCAGCGTTTCTCAGAAACATTTGTTTTGGAATTACATTAAAGCCTCATTATTTCTTTCCCCGTTTTAAATCCTGATATTTCTCAGGTCATTAGTTCGCTTGGCCATGTCTGCCCCATTCCCGGGACTTTTAGTCCTCATACAGTGCCCTCCATAATTTTTGGGACAAAGACCCCATCATTTATTTATTTGCCACTGTACTCCACAAATTGAGATTTGTAATAGAAAAAAAATCACATGTGGTTAAAGTGCACATTGTCAGATTTTAATAAAGGCCATTGTTATACATTTGGTTTCACCATGTAGAAATGCTGCGTTTATACATCCCCTCTCCCCCCCCCCCCCCCCCCCCCCCCCCATTTCAGGACACCATAATGTTTGGGACACATGGCTTCACGGGAATATGTAATTGCTCAGGTGTGCTTAATTGCCTCCTTCATGCACCTAGCCTCTCTTCCAGTCTTTCCATCACCTTTAGAAACTTTTATTGCTGTTTATCAAAATGAGGACCAAGGTTTTGCCAAATAAAGTCAAATAAGCCATTATGAGATTGAGAAACAAGAATAAAACTGTTAAAGACATCAGCCAAACCTTAAGCTCACCAAATTCACCTGTTTGGAACATTATTCAGAAGAAAGAGAGCACTGGTGAGCTCACTAATCGCCAAGGGACTGGCAGGCCAAGAAAGACCTCCACAGCTAATGACAGAAGAATTCTCTATAATAAAGAAAAATCCCCAAACACCTGTCCAACAGATCAGAAACACTCTTCAGGAGTCAGATATGGATTAGTCAATGACCACTCCACAGAAGATTTCATGAACAGAAATACAGAGGCTACACTGCAAGATGCAAACCACTGGTTAGCCACTAAAATAGGATGGCCAGGTTACAGTTTGCCAAGAAGTACTTAAAAGAGCAACCACAGTTATGGAAAAAGGTCTTGTGGACAGATGAGATGAACTTATATCAGAGTGATGGCAAGAGCAAAGTATGGAGGAGAGAAGGAACTGCCCAAACATCCGAAGCATACCACCTCATCCGTGAAACACAGTGGTGTGGGTGTTATGGCCTGGGCATGTATGGCTGCTGAAGGTGCTGGCTCACTTATCTTCATAGATGATACAACTGCTGATGGTAGTAGCAGAATGAATTGTGAAGTGTACAGACACATCCTAGCTGCTCAAGTTCAAACAAATGCCTCAAAACTCAGTGGCCAGCAGTTCACTCTACAGCAAGACAATGATCCCAAACATACTGCTAAAGCAACAAAGGAGTTTTTCAAAGCTAAAAAATGGTCAATTCTTTTGAGTGGCCAAATCAATCACCCGATCTGAACCCAATTGAGCATGCCTTTTATATGCTGAAGAGAAATCTGAAGGGTACTAGCCCCCAAAACAAGCATAAGCTAAAATGGCTGCAATACAGGCCTGGCAGAGCATCACCAGAGAAGACACCCAGCAACTGGTGATGTCCATGAATCATAGACTTCAAGCAGTCATTGAATGCAAAGAATTTGCAACAAAATACTAAACATGACTACTTCCATTTACATTGCATTGCTGTGTCCCAAACATTACGGTACCCTGAAATGAGGGGATTGCTGTAACTTCTACATGGTGAAACCAAAATGTATAAAAGTGGCCTTTATTTAAAATCTGACAATGTGTACTTTAACCACATGTGATTTTTTTTTTCCCCTATTACAAATATAAAATTGTGGAGCACAGAGGCAAATAAATAAATGATGTGTCTTTGTCCCAAGCATTATGGAGGGCACTAGCTTCCTATGATATTACTGAGAGGGTTTATTTTTTGTCTTCTACCTCGCTGACCTCCACCATCAGTGGGTAATTCATTGTTGCATCCAGGGAGCTATTGCTGGAGTTGGTAATTGGGTGGGGTAGTAGTAATCTTGGGCTACAGTATATTGGTCCAGATGATCAAGGCAATAGCGGATTAAATTGTAATCCTCAAGTGTGAGGCGATGCATTTGGTCTAATAATGGTAGTATTTGAGGAGCAGAAGGATGTTGATGTATGAGATCAAAGGTCACAGAAGCCTGGTTAAGCAGGTGCAATGGATAGTCACCTTCAGGAGCTGGGGCATAGAATAAAGACTGAGTGGACAGATTTATAAAGCAAATTAGGCTACAACTGGAGTGGCACCTGTAGTTTTGATCATCACACAGTAGGAAGGATGTGGTTGCATTGGAGAGGATGCCGAGATTTCCCAGGCTGTTGCCTGGAATAGAGGTTTCTGTATGAGAAGAGACTGGGTTTGTTTCCTTGGAGAGAGAAGCTGATGGTAGACCTCGTTTGAGGTATGCCGAGTAATCGAGAGACAGGTGCGGTAAAGTTTATGATCCACCTGATCATAAACTTTTTGTCTTAACAGGTGCATAAAATTTGAAACGCGTTTAAGATGGAGCAATATAGATGACGACTGATTGGTTGGCATGGATGTGGCGAGCTGAACTCAAATGTAGAAATGTGCTACCCTTTTCCATGAACCAACTTTATAAATGACGGGGACCATATATTTTCCAATTTCTTGTAAGTTGAGCTTCATTGGCTGTGGTGTTTGTATTTGTGGAGGTAAAAGATTAAAAATTGATTTTGGGTAAAGTTTGCCCTCATTGGATGTATGCAGTTTATCTTGGGGGAAATCCATGTATTCAATTTATTTTTTCAGATATCACCATTCTCTGGTGAAACAAGCAAATCATATGTGGTAGATCACTTTGACCTTGACAAAGATGTGCTGTAGTGAATTATCGGAGGTGTCTGCTTTCCAGCAGGATTCACTAATTGAGACAATAGCTGCTCATGTCCTTTTGGTTGACCCGACAAAAGAACTAGTTTGTGAGATGAAATCTGTTTGAGCAGCTTTAACATGAATATTAATTTACTATAAATTTGTAATGTTTCTGTCCTTTATTATTTAGGATCCCAGACAGCATTGGCAAGGATATTGAGAAAGCTTGCCAATCCATTTATCCGCTCCATGATGTGTATGTCCGGAAGGTCAAAATGTTGAAGAAGCCCAAATTTGAATGTAAGTTCTGCTTCCAAAATGTCTTTTGACATCTGAAATGTTATGCTTTGACATCTATAATTTTATGAATATTATAGCCACATCAAATTGTGAATGCTGAAGTTCAAGAATAAGAATATGGTTGTGAATTAGCTGGATTTGAATACTCCCTTTGCTGATTTAAGAGCAGGAGAGCATTTGGTGAGGTGATAATATAATCGGGCAGAGCTAGAATTTTTTATATGGGGGATTATTGGAACCTATGTGACTTGAAGGAATGCAACTCATCATGGAACCTCATCGATGTTTCAAACTTTTATGTAGTGGTGGCCAGTGCATGTGAAAATGAGAATGGTGGGAAACCAGGACATGAGGCATTGAATTTTGAAAGTATGAATTTACAGTGATGAGGATAACAGATGACTAAGGATGACGCAGAGAGACTCGTTGATGCCATTTACAAGGAGTTTTTTATTTATAGCAACACATTTTTTTAAATTGGAGATACTTCTGATTTCAGCAACTGCGGGTTAAGGCAGAAAATGCCAGGAACGCTGGGTTGGAGGTTAACTTTCTTAACAATATAATATCAAAGTTAGATGAGATATGGGGGAGCTAGCTAACTAGGTACAGAACACCTGGATAAGAAGCAGGGAGTGGCTGAGGAAGTTTTTATTTTGGATTGGAAGCCTGTGATTAGGGATTGAGTGATCCCAGTGTGTCTTGGGGGATCGGTGTTGGGTCCATTGCTGTTTGTCATCTGTTTCAATAGTTGGATGATAATGCACATGGCTTAATTAGTGAGCTTGCAAATTACATGAAAATTGATAGTGGGGATGGTTATCAAGAATTACAATGATGTTAAATGAATATAGAAACGTTTTGATCTGAATATTCGGATTGCTGGTTATCACATTTTCAAGCGGGGGATAAAGATGAGTCTAGTGAAGGGCAAAGGTTTATCTTAAATAGTCAAAAAAATGCAAGAAAGGAGGAGGGAGAAAGTTAATTTAATAATTGGCCATTAACTGCAAAATGAAAAATAATCCAGTGAAATTCAGCACAGCACAAATTATATTTAAAGGAAATGAGTTCCAGAAATTCATTTGCAGAGAGATTTAGTCTGAATTGTTAAGGCAGCAAGGTTACATTATAACAGTGATTTTAAAATACATGCTATAAGTACCCATGTACTCTTTAGTTAAAGTGCGAGTGCGATCTTTTTACTCTTAGTGGGCAATTTCTTAGAAATTATATTTAATATTAAATCAGTTAAATCGGGAATATATATGCACTGAAAAGGATTAGTACTCTAACATAGGAGTAGGCCATTTATCCTTCATTCCTACTATTCAGGCTGACCTTTTAGTTAAGTGCACTAACCCCATATGCTTTGATTCTCTTAATACCTATGAAAATGTCACTCTCAAATATACTGAGTGAATGAGGCTCCACAGCATTCTTGGTTAATGAATTCCAAAGATTTATGTGCAAAGAACATTTATTTTCATGTCTAAATGGCTGACCTCATTATTTGAAATAGCCCAATTTTGGGTATTCCAGCCAGATGAGACATTAACTCTCTGTCTATGTCACTGATCCCCTTAGGAATTATGGGCAGCTCAATGAGATTACTTTTCGTTCTTCCAAGCACCAGGCCCACTCAGTTTAATCGCTTCTTGTACACTATCCCAGGATTAAGTTTGGTGAACCTTTGCTGCATAATATTCAAAATGCTCACCAGGGCTCTAGTTGGTGTACAGTCAAACTACTAATTTTAAATTCTGGAAACTGTATATTGGCCTTTAATTACCTCTTATAATCGCTGAAGAACTGGCAAATAAAACTTTGTGTGCACCTGGATCCTTCTAAACGCGAGACGATCAATGTGTCATATTTTTAATATATACTTTGCCTTCCCATTTCATGTGCCTAAGCAGATGACTTCACATTTTTTCACATTGTATACCATTTGCCATGCTCTTGCCTGTTCATTTTATTTACAGCCCACTGAAGACCCTTTGCATCCTTCTTATAGTGGACACTGTCGGGTAGTTTAGCACAGTGTCCTCCATAATGTTTGGGACAAACACCCGTCATTTATTTATTTGCCTCTGTACTCCACAGATTTGTAATAGAAAAAATCACATGTGTTTAAAGTGCACAGATTTTAATAACAGAAACATAGAAAATAGGTGCAGGAGTAGGCCATCCGGCCCTTCGAGCCTGCACCGCCATTCGATATGATCATGGCTGATCATACAACTCAGTATCCCATCCCTGCCTTCTCCCCATACCCCATGATCCCTTTAGCCACAAGGGCCACATCTAACTCCCTCTTAAATATAGCCAATGAACTGGCCTCAACTACCTTCTGTGGCAGAGAATTCCACAGATTCAACACTCTTTGTGTAAAACATGATTTTTTCATCTCGGTCCTAAAAGACTTCCCTCATATCCTTAAACTGTGTGTGTGACCCCTAGTTCTGGACTTTCCCAACATCGGGAATAATCTTCCTGCATCTAGTCTGTCCAACCCCTTAAGACCATAAAGGCAATTTTTATACATATTGGTTTCACCATTTAGCAATTCCAGCAGTGTTTATACATAGTGTCCCCCCCCCCCCCCATCTCAGTGCATCATAATCTTTGGGACACAGCAATGTGATGTAAATGAAAGTAGTCATGTTTAGTACTTTGTTGCATATCCTTCACATGCAATGGCTGCTTGAAGTCTGATTCATGGACATCACCAGTTGCTGGGTGTCTTCTCTGGTGATGCTATGCCAGGCCTGTATTGCAGCCATCTTTAGCTTATGCTTGTTTTGGGGGCTAGTCCCTTCCGTTTTATCTTCAGCAGATAAAAGGCATGCTCAATTGGGTTCAGATTGGATGATTGATTTGGCCACTCAAAATAATTGACCATTTTTTAGCTTTGAAAAAGCTCCTTTGTTGCTTTAGCAGTATGTTTGGAATCATTGGTAGACAGAAGTGCTGGAGAAACTTAGCGGGTGAGGCAGCATCTAAGGAGCGAAGGAAATAGGCAACGTTTCGGGCCAAAACCCTTCTTCAGACTGATGTTTGGGATCATTGTCTTGCTGTAGAGTGAACCGCCGGCCTATGAGTTTTGAGGCATTTGTTTGAACTTGAGCAGATATGATGTGTATACACGTCACAATTCATTATGCTACTACCATCAGCAGTTGTATCATCTATGAAGATAAGTGAGCCAGTAACTTCAGCAGCCATACATGCCCAGGCATAACATCCACACCACTGTGTTTCATGGATGAGGTGGTATGCTTTGGATCTTGGGCAGTTCTTTCTCCCCTCCATACTTTGCTCTTGCGATCACTCTGAGATAAGTTAATCTTTGTCTCATCTTTCCACAAGACCTTTTTCCATAACTGTGGTTGCTCTTTTAAGTACTTCTTGGCAAACTGTAACCTGGCCATCCTATTTTAGTGGCTAACCAGTGTTTTGCATCTTGCAGTGTAGCCTCTGTATTTCTGTTCATGAAGTCTTCTGTGGACAGTGGTCATTGACTAATCCACATCTGACTCCTGAAGAGTGTTTCTGATTTGTCGGACAGGTGTTTGGGGATTTTTCTTTATTATAGAGAGAATTCTTCTGTCATTAGATGTGGAGGTCTTCCTTGGCCTGCCAGTTCCTTTGCAATTAGCAAGCTCAAAAGTGCTCTCTTTCTTCTTAATGATGTTCCAAACTGTTGATTTTGGTAAGCCTAAGGTTTGGCTGATGTCTCTAACAGTTTTATTCTTGTTTCTCAGTCTCATAATGGCTTCAATGACTTTCTTTGCTACCTTTGGTCCTACTGTTGATAAACTGCAATAAAAGTTTCCAAGGGTGATCGAAAGACTAGAGGAAAGACTAGGTGCTGAGAGCTCTCTTATACCTGCATTAAGGAGGCAATTAAACCCACCTGAGCAATTACACCTGTGAAGCCATGTGTCCCAAACATTATGGTGCCCTGAAATGGGACTATGTATAAACCCAGCTGTAATTTTTACATGGTGAAACCAAAATGTATAAAAATAGGCTTTAATAAAATCTGACACTTTAACCACGTGATTTATTTTTTCTATTACAAATCTCAAATTGTGGAGTTCAGAGGCAAATAAATAAATTATGGGTCTTTGTCCCAAACATTATGGAGGGCAATGTATCAGAAGCAGACTTGAATAAATGATGCTTTTAGCCACATCATTGATATAGATTGTGACAGGTTAGGAACACCACGTTTAGAGCCATACTGCACAGAAATGGCCTATTCAACCTAACTTGGCTGTGCCGATCAAAACAGTCTTGTTTGCCCTCATTTTAACCATATGCCTCCAATAATGTCTCTGTTCACATACCTGTCCAAATGTCTTTAAGAAACTGTTATTGTACCTACTTCAACCAATTATGTGGGCATACGTGGAATATCTTGCATGTAGGGTGGATTTTGTACTAGTGGAGTTGGAAAAGCCTATCATAAAATCCCATGCCATTTTGAAAGGTAGGGAACAATGTGTTTATTGGTGTCATTTTACAGAGGAAGGTCTGATGATGGAGGCTGCTGCTATGGAAGTCAATGACAAATGACGTTCAGTATTGTTTGGAAGCAGTGGTGTGCAGATGTATAGGAATTAGGCAGATACACCTGAGGGACCTTGAGATTTATCAGTCTGAAGAAGAGTCTTGGGCCGAAACATCACCCATTCCTTCTCTCCAGATAGGCTGACTGTCCCACTGAGTTACACCAGCATTTTGTGTCTGTCTTCGGACCATGACGAAGGTCAACCGGAGAAGAGAGGAGCACACTGATAGAAAAGGAAAGCCTATCTGAAGTGGTGTTGTGGAACGGTCAATGGATACAGTAAAGATAAACTGGGAATGTGCCCCACAGGAAATAGAGAAAATAAACTCGGGAAAGCACTTGAATGAGCTCGTACAGTGGGACAGGGTCATTAGGGGTAACATTTTCACACAAAGGGTGGTGGGTGTATGGAATAAGTTGACAGAGGAGGTAGTTGAGGCTGGGTCTATCCCAACATCTAAGAAACAGTTAGACAGGTGCATGGATAGGATAGGTTTGGAGGCATATGGACCAAATGCAGGCCGGTGCGAATAGCGTAGCTGGGACATGTTGGCCGGAGTGTGGTAGGTTGGGCCAAAGGGCCTGCTTCACTCGGTGACTAATCAATTACGAAAATGAAAAGTTATTGGGGAGCTCCTTTTAAGATTTTGTTAATGGTTGGGGATGTACTTCCCTTGTCAGCAGGTTTAATAACACCATTAGAGTTGGTCTTGGAGAAAAGAATGGGGGAAGGATTGGATGGGCTTTCGATCAATGGAGAGGTGATTGCAGTTTTAGGGCTGGATTGAGAAATGTTTTGATCAAAATTATGCATCAACACAAACCTGTTGAATGGCATTGAAAACGATGGTTGGGCTGAACTGTTTTGGTCTTGGATTCAAATATTTAGTTAAAATAACTGACCAAGAATGATGAATATTTTCTTCCAGTGGGCAAACTGATGGAACTGCATGGTGAAGGAGGAAGTAGCACAAGCAAACCATCAGGAGAAGAGACTGGTGCTAAAGTTGATCGAGCTGATGGATATGAACCTCCTGTCCAAGAAACTGTCTGAATGTGTATAATAAAACATCTCTTCTATTACTGCTCCCTTGTTATTTATTTAACCATATATAATTGGAGGCTTCAGAATGATATGACTCAGTTGTAATGGAGTGCCTGTGCAATACTTGCGATAGAATTTGCATCCTCTCTAAGCTATTCCAATACAGCTTGTCACAAAAAGCCTGTTGGTTGCATGTACTAATCTGAAGTCTGGTGAAGCTCAGTTTGTAAAGAGCCAAATGCTTTAGATTAGTGGTTATCAAGTCAACCATTTATATAACCATATAACAATTACAGAACGGAAACAGGCCATCTCGACCCTTCTAGTCCAAGCCGAACACGTATTCTCCCCTAGTCCCATCTACCTGCACTCAGACCATAACCCTCCATTCTTTTCCCGTCCATATAACTATCCAATTTATTTTTAAATGATAAAATCGAACCTGCCTCCACCACCTTCACTGGAAGCTCATTCCACACAGCTACCACTCTCTGAGTAAAGATGTTCCCCCTCATGTTACCCCTAAACTTCTGTCCCTTAATTCTCAAGCCATGTCCTCTTGTTTGAATCTTCCCTATTCTCAAAGGGAAAAGCTTGTCCACATCAACTCTGTCTATCCCTCTCATCATTTTAAATACCTCTATCAAGTCCCCCCTTAACCTTCTGCGCTCCAAAGAATAAAGACCTAACTTGTTCAACCTTTCTCTGTAACTTAGTTGCTGAAACCCAGGCAACATTCTAGTAAATCTCCTCTGTACTCTCTCTTATTTTGTTGACATCCTTCCTATAATTAGGCGACCAAAATTGAACACCATACTCCATAATTTAGACACCAGACTTGTCCTCTGGGAATAGGACAGGACCTGGTCTTCAGTGACATTTTCGATCAGGAATGGATATGCTTACCGCAGCAAGTGGATACCATCTAATCAGAGGATAGGCATATATAACAATTGATACTGTTGAATAAATCATCTTGTTTTATTAGAATGCGATGGTACAATATGTATTGCTTAATGAAGATTTGATTTCAAATAGAAATAAGACAATGTGTAAATGTTCTGGCTACAATTGTATAAAATTAGATATTCTATAATGACTGATTCACTTAAAACCAATACTTGTATCACCAGTTTGCTGGATTGGTGTCTCGGAATAGTGTTACATTCTGCTCAGCCGGTGAGTTGGGGTTGGGATGTATGCCTTGCTGCTAACCAGGTTATTATTAAACAGTAAAAAGAATATGCAAAATACAGCCACTTCATAGAAATTAGGTGCAGGAGGAGGCCATTTGGCCCTTCGAGCCTGCACCGCCATTCAATATGATCATGACTGATCATCCAACTCAGTATCCTGTACATGCCTTCTCTCCATACCCCCTGATTCCTTTAGCCACAAGGGCCACATCTTACTCCCTCTTAAATATAGCCAATGAACGGGCCTCAACTACCTTCTGTGGCAGAGAATTCCAGAGATTCACCACTCTCTGTGTGAAAAATGTTTTTTTCATCTCTGTCCTAAAAGATTTCTCCTTTATCCTCAAACTGTGACCCCTTGTTCTGGACTTCCCCAACATCGGGAACAATCTTCCTGCATCTAGCCTGTCCAACACCTTAAGAATTTTGTACGTTTCTATAAGATCCCCCCTCAATCTTCTAAATTGTAGCGAGTACTAAATTCTAGCAAGTGTTCACTGTAATGTGCATGAAATCAAAGTATTGCTTGCAACAATATGATCGTAAACTAAATGTTGAAATTGCCTGATCATCACTGGCTGCCTTTAAGGCATTATTATCATGTGTAACTATCGACTAGTCTATAACAGACTATTACCAAGAGAACGTGAGGGAGTCGGTTACCACCACCAGCTCAGGCTGACTAGTAATCGATGCAGTCTTCACCTTGCAACCTGGAGCCAATTTTAAAGACATCTGAAATGTCTTGCCCATTTATTTGTGTGCTTCCACAGTAGTATTAGATCAAATACAAATTTAGATAGCAATTCAAAGGATGAGTATATGTTTCATTGATTTCTCATCCATCTTGGTTTGTGGCAATAGTCACAAGTCTGGAAGGGCCCAGTCTCTTGAACTCTTTGGTGACGAGCATTTCCTCCATCAAGCCAGGTAATTAATGGTTTAAGCCCTCTACAAATCATTATTGTATACCATTCTGTAAAATTGTATCCCATTTTTGGCTGCTGCTTAGTGGGTGCATAGTATGTGATGCTATCTACATTGAGCCACATCTACTGTGAAGAATGCAACAGAAACCAAGGAAAATTGACATTTGTAATCATGTATATAGTCTACGCTGATTGGAGAGACGCAACTAAAAAGTTTTTCATTGTACCTCGGCACATGTGACAATAAACAAACTGAAAATGGGAGCTTGTTGATGAGGCAACTTTTCATAAAAATAGGTCCAGGTAGATCTGTGGATTGGGCGTGTTTTGATTATCACTGTTAACTTGTAAATCGTGAATGACTGCTCACTGAGGTTTTTCCCTGGTGGCTTAAAGCCATCCACCCAGTAACTGATGCTGTCCTGGCCTGGATGTCTACCCTTGACCTAGAACTTTAGGCTGTGCACGCCATATGCAAATAAAAGTTCATTTTCTCATACTCCTGGCAATGGTTTAAGTGTGTCACTAAATCGGGGCCAGGTTCTGATGCTATTGCTGAAATTAGACTAGAATGGTCAGCCGGAACCTTTGCAGCACTGATCGCACAAGTGGGGCCTGGGACCCTATTCAACAGAAACACAAAACCAACCAAAATGTCATCAAATTTGCCAACAAACATTGTGATTTGATGGTCCACCTTCAATCTCATAGGACCAAATGTCATATCTTGCATTTCCCGCTGGATTATGATGCCATCATTGATAATCAGGCTGACCTCCCGGTGGCTCAGCACTTCAACTCCCCCTCCCACTCCGCCTCCGACCTCTCTGTCCTGGGTCTCCTCCATGGCCACAGCGAGCAGCACCGGAAATTGGAGGAACAGCACCTCATATTCCGTTTGGGGAGTCTGCACCCCGGGGGCATGAACATCGACTTCTCCCAATTCTGTTAGTCCTTGCTGTCTCCTCCCCTTCCTCAGCTCCCCTGCTGTCTCCTCCCACCCTCCAGCCTTCCGGCTACTCCTCCTTTTCCCTTTCTTGTCCCCACCCCTGATCAGTCTGAAGAAGGGTTTCGGCCCGAAACGTTGCCTATTTCCTTCGCTCCATAGATGCTGCTGCACCCGCTGAGTTTCTCCAGCTTTTCTGTGTAACCATTGATAATCAGGCTATTCATTGATAATCAGACAATGATGCCATCATTGATAATCAGGATACTCGTATACCTCATTTCCTCAGGATATCTATGCTCAAAGTTTACTGTCTTGCCTTGTCAATTTCTCTACCCCATACAACCTGCTTCCACCCCCCTGCCATTCCACGAGGAGGACAGTACACTTTCAGGGACCTTTCGTGCAAGTCCATAGCTGCCTGAAAGTGGTAACATAAGTGCCTAGGGTAGTAAGACATACAAAAACTTGCTTTGATCAGTCAGACTCAGAACATTGAATATAAAATTGCAGTCATATTTTAGTTTTATGAAACTGCTTTGGCCACATTTGGAATATTGTGTGTACTACAGCAAGGTTAGGAGGCTTTTGAGGTGCAGAAGGATTTTGCCTGATCGGAGTGTATAATAAGGAGACGTTGGGAAACCTTGGATTGTTTTCGCTTAAGAGTTGATCGCTGAAGAGAGAATGATAAAAGTTTTATGAAACTGAGAAACAGATAGGATAGATTGACCAGGAAAAAGACCTATGTCAAATACAAACATGTTTTTTTCCACATTTTTCCATCAGACCAAATATTAATTTGAGAAATATTAAGTTAGTGACTTACCATATTTACAGTTATGGAGTCAGAAAGCACTGAAACGGGTTATTCAGCCAATGGTCAAGTAACCATCTGTGCTAATCCTATTTACCAACACTTAGTTTGTAATTTTCTTTATCCTGGCAATTGAAGTGCTCATCAAACAGTCAATCTTGTTTACAGCTCAGAAACTAGCCAACAAGTCTTTTTCCATACTTGTAACAATATTAACATATTTCCTTCCCTTGTGTAAACTCCCCTCTTAAATTAATCTAATTGTCTCAACTACTCTTTGTGGCACAAATTCAAGGATTAACCACTTTCTGAATATAGGCGAGTTCCCTCTTGGATTTATGAGACTACTTTTTAATATTATATCTATGGCCTTAGATCTGAGCCTTCCAGGTGATACAAATCTCTCCTGTAACTACCCTTTAAAAACATTTCATAGTCAGAATAATCGTAATTAGGGGTGGTGGGGCGGTAGAATTACTGCCTTACAGCGCTTGCAACTCTACCGCTTCCAGACCTGGGTCCAATCCCCATACTCCAAGATCTTCGCTCAAAATAGCACGGTATGGTAACTGGAACCAAACACAATTGCGATCAAACCAAGGTTGAAGACTGTTCACTAGAATTAATCTCTGCTTTTTGATCCCACTTCTCTTGAAACGACGCAGGAGATTGATTTGCTTTCTTTAATGGCCTCACAATGCTGCAACATGTGTCGATGTTACCCCCTGCTCCTCTTATCGGACTTTTCTATGTGGCAGGCAACAGCCTTGGTGATATTTAAGTTAATTTGTGGCTTAAACCTTCATTCCATACGTTTATTAATATGTGTTTTTTTTAATTGCCTTTTAATATAGTTTAGAGATACAGCACGAACACAGGCCCTTCAGCCCACCGAGTCCACGCCGACCAGCGATCCCCGCACATTAACACACACACTAGGGACAATTTTTACATCCACCAAGCCTATAAGCGAGTTCGGTATTCCGACTGCGCATGCCCAGGTCAAAGGCCACTATGCATAAACCACCCTGGAGAGCAGTGGACCTTCATTTCTTCTGTTTTTTCCAGTTTTGATTCTTCTAGGTATGAAAATACTGATTTCAAACTATGAAATAGTTGTATTCATTGTTCCTTTGTTAAAGACTAAGATTATTTTGTCGTTTTCTTTTTTGCTTTATTATGCTTTGGTGAGTGAGCGAGATCGGTGTTGGGGCCAGGTCCATTGAGTTGCTGCTGGGGCAGCTGGACAGGGACGAGACACCTGACTTAACAAAGGAACAATAAATACAACTATTTCATAGTTTGAAAGTAGTATTTTCTTACCGAGAAGAATCAAAGCTGACAATATGCACTTTAACCATAAGTGATTTTTTTCTATTACAAATCTTAACTTGTGGAGTACAGAGGCAAATAAATAAATGATGGGTCTTTGTCCCAAACAATATGGAGGGCACTGTACATAACAATGGCAACATAACAAATCATCCCTGTACGGTGGCTCCAGTGTGTCTGGTTCTGGCTGCAACTGAATATCAGGAGAAATATTTATTAACAATTTTCAGACTGTTGATGAACTCAAACTTTTCTCCACGTCTGTTGTGCTAAAAGTTGAAATATTAACTATATCTATATTGGTCAAACATGATGGAGGAATGGTACAAACAATAGGTTGGGTTGAGTCCACCAAATTGTCATGGATGCAATTTTTAGATGAGAGCTAAGAAACTTGTTATAGGCAGAATACCCTGAATGGTCACCGAGGTGAATATTGTTTAAAATTGTCTGAAGAAGGGTTTCGGCCCGAAACGTTGCCTATTTCCTTCGCTCCATAGATGCTGCTGCACCCGCTGAGTTTCTCCAGCTTTTTTGTGTACCATTGTTTAAAATTAACTTGTGTTAAAGGATAAGTAATATTTAGAGCTAAAGGGGCAGTTTGAAGAGAATTGAAACAGGACTGTTCACCTGTGTAATGAGGGAAGAATTACGGTTGAGGGGGAAAGCCACAAGGTATAGTAGACATAATTAGAGTATGCACATTTCCAGTATGCTATACTTTCAGTAATTTCATACGACATCATCTCATGTTATTTGCAGTAATATTTTATTCCAGGTGTTTGTTCAGGTTTTAGTCAACTTTTAAAGGTGTTCTGAGTCTGTGCTAAACAGGTTTCCCCATCCAGGAAGCTTCATGCTGAACGCAGAAAAGCAACAAATATTCCTAATTTATTTTTCACCACACGTTCAAACTTGTATCTGTTACAAAAATGCAAAGTAGAAGTAGGCCATGCAATTCCTTAAGGCTGATTCATCATTCCCTTTTGTGGCGGATCTGAATCTAACCTCGACTGCAGCTTCCGTCCACTCCTGATAACCATGCCTGTCAAGTTCACATCTATCTAAGCTGTAGCAACTACCTACGAGCCTTTGAAGATGAAAGCTATCACCAATGGTCCTTTGAAAAAAAAATCATTCACCTCATTGCTTACATTGGGTGATGAGAAAACATCTTCTCTATCTCTAGCCTGTCCAGGCACTTCAGAATTTTAAAACTTTCAATCAAGTCCTTCTCAAAACTTTGAACTCAAGTGGACACAAACCTAGCCTGTCCAACCCAATCCAGAGAAATCTCCAATGCCAGATACACCTGTGAACTGCTTCTAATGAATTAGCATTCCTTCTTAAACAAGGAGACCTCTACCATACCAGATATGTGGTCGCACCAGCGTTTTCATGTCAGTTAAGCATGATCGTCCCAATGTTCCATTCAATTGCCCCAACAATAAACATTAACTTTCTATGGCGTAAAAAGAACAAAGTTTCGATTCCTTCTCCAGTCTGAAGAAGAATTCCAATTCAAAACGTTTTCTGTCCTTTTCCCTCCACAGATGCTGCTTGACCCGCTAAATTCCTCCAGTGTTTTTTTCAGTCAAGATTCTGCTTTGTAACATGGTGTTAAAATTGTACAAGGCATTGGTGAGACCAAATCTGGAGTATGGTGTACAATTTTGGTCGCCCAATTATAGGAAGGATGTCAACAAAATAGAGAGAGTACAGAGGAGATTTACTAGAATGTTGCCTGGGTTTCAACAACTAAGTTACAGAGATAGGTTGAATAAGTTAGGTCTTTATTCTCTGGAGCGCAGAAGGTTAGGGGGGACCTGATAGAGGTCTTTAAAATGATGAGAGGGATAGACAGAGTTGATGTGGACAAGCTTTTCCCTTTGAGAATAGGGAAGATTCAAACAAGAGGACATGACTTCAGAATTAAGGGACAGAAGTTTAGGGGTAATATGAGGGGGAACTTCTTTACTCAGAGAGTGGTAGCGGTGTGGAATGAGCTTCCAGTGGAAGTGGTGGAGGCAGGTTCATTGGTATCATTTAAAAATAAATTGGATAGGCATATGGATGAGAAGGGAATGGAGGGTTATGGTATGAGTGCAGGCAGGTGGGACTAAGGGGAATAAAAATTTGTTCGGCACGGACTTGTAGGGCCGAGATGGCCTGTTTCCGTGCTGAAATTGTTATATGGTTATATGGTGACGGCAAGATGAAGGAAATTGTTATTGACTCAATAACAATTTCTCAATTACATGCCTCAATCAGCATCAATGGTGCTGAAGTGGAAATGGTTGAGAACTTCAGGATGGTGTATATATTTCCAATGTTCTGTCATAGACCAGCCACACTGAAGCGACTGCCAAGATGGCGCACCAACATCTCCACTTTCTCAGAAGAGAGGAAATTCACTAAGATTCTAATGACTCTTACAAACTTCTACAGGTTGGGAGCTGCTCTGCCCAAGACCACAAGAAATTGCAACACATTGCGGATGTAGCCCAGTACATCTCACAAATCAGATTCCCCACCATCGACTCCATCTACACTTCGTACTCCCTCAGAAAAGTAACCAACACAATCAAAAACAAGTCCTCACCCAGGATGTTCCTTCTCCTCCTTGCTCCTGTTGGGCAGAAGATAGAAAAGATTGAAAGGGCCAAACTCAGGAGCAGATTCTTTCCCTTTGTTATCAGGCTTTTTGTAAGCTTGGGTGTAATCCAAACCACCTGTACCTCACTGTGGCCATGGTCTTTGTCTCTGGAACTGATGTGCAACAATGCTGAGAACCTCTGTACATATGACAGTAATAAACCTAACTGCAAAGCCTCTGCAGGATCTTGTGTCTCTGACAATAACATTCTATTCAATCTCCAATTTACTTGCAATTTTAAAATTCCACATGGGCCAATTAATGATGGCGCACTTACAATAAAGTAGTAAGTGCCCCAGCATTGACTGGCCCACATAGTACGCCACTTGCTATCTATTGGCCGACTGCAAAACGGTCTTACCTGTAGCGAGCATATCCTGACAATCTACTCAAGATGTTATCCATCAATGGCCTTTAGAGGAGGCACACTTCATTTGGAGTACAACGGTTTCTATTTATAGTGTATTATTTTACCTGTATCACTGTCATCTGTAAGATTTTGACTCAAAAGCACTGATATATTTCTGTCAAAGTGTTAGAATGAATATGACCAGCAGATGGCAGCATTGTCGAAATCAATTTTCACCATACTGCTACCAAATTATGTTTAGCTTTTGGGGTGTGTTTAAAATGCAGTCATGGTTCAATTTATACAACTTCACCGTGAAAAAAATAAAGTATTCCAATAGTGCTAAATGATTAGGACCGATTAGGAAAAGGGGAGATGCAACGAGACCTGGGTGTCATGGTACACCAGTCATTGAAAGTAGGCATGCAGGTGCAGCAGGTAGTAAAGAAAGCGAATGGCATGTTAGCATTCGTAGCAAAAGGATTTGAGTATAGGAGCAGGGAGGTTCTACTGCAGTTGTACAGGGTCTTGATGAGACCACACCTGGAGTATTGCATACAGTTTTGGTCTCCAAATCTGAGGAAAGACATTCTTGCCATAGAGGGAGTACAGAGAAGGTTCACCAGACTGATTCCTGGGATGTCAGGACTTTCATATGAAGAAAGACTGGATAGACTCAGCTTGTACTCGCTAGAATTTAGAAGATTGAGGGGGGATCTTATAGAAACTTACAACATTCTTAAGGGGTTGGACAGGCTAGATGCAGGAAGATTGTTCCCAATGTTGGGGAAGTCCAGGACAAGGGGTCACAGTTTAAGAATAAAGGGGAAATCCTTTAGGACCGAGATGAGAAAAACATTTTTTACAGAGAGAGTGGTGAATCTCTGGAACTCTCTGCCACAGAAGGTAGTTGAGGCCAGTTCATTGGCTATATTTAAGAGGGAGTTATGCCGCATTTCTTGCAATTCTATGCAAGTTCCTTTGGCTCCGTCCATTCATTGAACGCAAATTCGCCACCGACAATTACACCACATACTGCACTAGAAAAAAGAAAAAAAAAAAAAAAGAACATGTGGCCCTGTGTGGTTAAAGAGATCAGGGGGGTATGGAGAGAAGGCAGGTACAGGATACTGAGTTGGATGATCAGCCATGATCATATTGAATGGCGGTGCAGGCTCGAATTGGGGCCGTATGGCCTACTGCCCCTGCAGCATCTATTTTGCAAGTTACCTTTGTTTCTATTATATTTTGAAATAATTTCTGAAATAAAACCCCGAAGAATTGAAATAAATATTGTTTATTGAAAAGTTTATCACAAGTTCAGCACTGATACCTAGAAACATCACCGGTGAAGAATCCACACCAAAATAATGTTGCTTCTACCAATTCCCAGTTACTGTTGAATAATACTACAGGCAAACCATGAAGCCCAATTTTATTTTTTGTACAAACATTTTTTTCTTTAGAAAGATATGAAATAACATGCAGTGATGCTTTTTTTAAAATTGACTTTACATTAAAGGTAAATTTCCCAATTGATATGCAAGTTAAAGATGACAGCACAAATGGGAAAACCAGCCCATCACTGCCCACCAACATATGTTGACATCAGTGAATAATTTTACATTGTAATAATATCATGATTGCGTTCCTCGTTCAATACTGGAATTTATTTCTCACCAATATATAATTGTCATGGAGTAAAATTATAATCCGTTGTATAGCTTGTGAGTACAAATCCTGACCACCCATCCACCCACTGCTTCCAAGTGACTGCAGTACATCCCAGTTCACAAGTAATAGAACATTTGATTAATGACTTCAACAACTAAATTCGCTTGACTGCTATGTTCACGTGCTTTGTGTTCCTTTGGTACAAATAAATGATTGGCCAAGTTCAACACTGCTCCACATATTCATCGTTCAGTCTCAGCAAGAGTATTTCACAATGGGTCTTTCAGAACCTGAACAAAACTCCGGGGAAATATCCCCTCTTTTCCCTTTAGTTCCCCTTTCAGCCAGTCAGCATCTATGGATTTGACGAGGACAATTGTATCACCGACCTTGGGGAGAAAAAGAAAAATCATTTAGATATCTGTTAATATTTACACACACACACACACGCTAGAATGTTACTACAAATTAATGATGTGGAGTGCTTTTTACAATACAATACAATATCGTTTATTTGTTATTTGAACCTCACATGAAGTTCAAACGATATTTGGTTTCTGCAGTCATACAACAAGAAAAGAACCAAGACACACACCAACACAATTTACACAAACATCCATCCAGTGAATCTCCTCCTCACTGTGATGGAAGGCAAAGTCTTGTCTCTCCCCTGCTCTCCTTTCTTCTCCCGATGTCAAAGACAAAGTCAAAGCCCCCAGCGGGCGATGGCAAGTCCCGCGGCCGCTTAAAGCCGCGCCTGGCGATGCAAGGCCCCGCTCCAGGTCAATGACAATAGGGGCTGGTATGCACTTTGATAAACACACATGTAACATGGCCAGACGTTTAACGTTTTAGAGGTTGCAGCATGCCTTACCAGCGCATGCTGTCACAAAACATGCACTGGTTACGCAAAGCCACATCACACTGTTGGTCAATCCTAAAGAACGAGTACTTTGGGGCGATATATTAAATTACTTAATTTTGTTTCATTGTTCAGAAAGAAAGCAGTCTACGAGGTGTTTCTGCAAAGTCTATAAAACAGCATATGGAACAGATTGCAATTTAAAAAAGGAAATCGGGAGGGTAAAGAGGGGACAGGAGATAGCTCTAGCAGATAATATTAAGGATAATCCCAAGAGATTTTCTAAGTACATAAAGGGAAAAATGGTGACCAAGGAGAGAATCAGACCGTTAAGGAATCAAAATGGTGAACGCTGTGTAGAGCCACAGGAGATGGGCAAGGTCGTCAACTTGTATTTCTCCTCTGTTTTAACTGTGGTGAAAGACACAAGGACTGGGGAATTTGGGGCCATCAAGTGAGAGCAGTCAATATTAGTCGAGGAAGTGCTGACGGTCCTGACGTGTATGAAGATAGACAAATCTCCCGGGCCTGAGCAGATGAATCTGAGAACACTGTGGGAAGCTTGAGAGATTCCAGGTGACCTGGCTGAGATTTACCAGCCGTCATTAAATGCAGGTGAGGTAGGTGCCAGAAGACTAGAGGGTGGAAAATGTTGTGCTTCAAGAAAGGCTGCAGGGAAAACCCAGAGAACCACCGGCCAGTGAAACTAACATCTGTGGTCAGAGTTACTAGAGAGTATTCTAAGGGATAAGATATACATGCGTTTAGATGTATGTTTGGGGTGATTATGGAGAGTCATCATGGTTTTGCACATGGGAGGTCGTGTCTCACAAATCTGATTGAGTTTTTGAAGATGAGACCAAAAAGGTTGATGAGGGCAGAGCTTTAGAGGCTGTATATATGGATTTCAGCAAGGCATTTGGCAAGGTTCCGCATGGTAGGCTGCTCTGGGAGGTTAGACTGCACGGGCTCCAGGGCTAGAAAGCTAAGTGAATAGAAAATTGGCTTAATGGAAGGAATGGTGGAAGGAAGTTTTTCAGAATGGAGGCCTTTGACTAGTGATATGCCTCAGGATTCTGTGCTGGGCTCATTGCTGTTTGCTATCTATGTGAATGCTTTGTATAACATAGAAACATAGAAAATAGGTGCAGGAGTAGGCCATTCGGCCCTTCGAGCCTGCACCGCCATTCGATATGATCATGGTTGATCATCCAACTCAGTATCCCGTACCTGCCTTCTCTCCATACCCCCTGATCCCTTTAGCCACAAGGGCCACATCTAACTCCCTCTTAAATATAGCCAATGAACTGTGGCCTACCTTCTGTGGCAAAGAATTCCAGAGATTCACCACTCTCTGTGTAAAAAATGTTTTTCTCATCTCAGTCCCAAAAAGATTTCCCCTTTATCCTTAAACTGTGACCCCTTGTTCTGGACTTCCCCAACATCGGGAACAATCTTCCTGCATCTAGCCTGCCCAACCCCTAAAGAATTTTGTACGTTTCTATAAGATCCCCTCTCAATCTTCTCCATTCTAGCGAGTATAAGAACGTAAATGGCATGATTAACACATTTGCAGATAAGACTAAAGTAAATAGTATTGTAGATAGTGAAGATGGTTGTCCACGTTTACAGCAGGATCTTGATCGGTTGGACAGGTGGTCACGAATGATTGATGGAATTTAATGCAGAGAAATGTGAGGTATTGCATTTTGGGAGGTCTGACATGGGCGGGAACTCCAGATGGAATGGCAGGGCTCTGGGGAGTGCTGTGGAGCAGAGGGATCTAGGAGTGCAGGTTTATGGTTCCTTGAAAGTGGCATCACCGATGGATAGGCTTTCGGCACGTTGCCCTTCATCAGTCAGTAGTTTTGGTCACCATGTTATAAGAAATATGTTGTCACGTTTGAAAGGTTCAGGGAAGGTTTACCAGGATATTGCTAGTACTCAAGGGACTGATCTATAAGGAGAGATTGAGACAGAGCTTCATTCCATGGAGTGCAGGTGGATGAGGGTGATCTTAGAGAGGTGTACAAAATCATGAGAGGAATACATTGGGTAAAGGCACAGAATCTTTTGCTCAGAGTAGGGGAATCGAAAACTAGAGGACAGGTTTAGAAACATAGAAAATAGGTGCAGGAGTAGGCATTTGAGCCTGCACCGCCATTCAATATGATCATGGCTGATCTTTTTTCCAACTCAGTTTAAGTTTATCAGTTTAAGGTGAAGGAGGAAAGATTTAATGGGAACCTGAGGGATAACTTTTTTTTTACGCAAAAGGTGGCGGATGTATGAAATAAGCTGCCGGAGGAGGCATGTTGTTCAAGAAACATTTAGACATGTACATGGATAGGATAGGTTTAGAGGGATATGGACCATATGGCATGCAGGTGGAACTAGTGTAGATGGGGTTAGCAAGGGCAAGTTGGGCAGAAGGGCCTGTTTCCACACTGTATGACTATGACTCTTATTTAGAAATTAAGAATAAAGGTTGAGAATAATTTACCAAACAATATGATCGATGTAAAAACATTGGTATTATTCAACACATAACGAGATTGTATGATCAAAGCCAGAATATTGCAACAGTATGTCCCAATAGGCTTTCCCCTTTCTTGATGTTTAACGCACTCAATGAAAACGATATTTTTTCAGCAAGAAACATACGGCCAATCTAAATTATGTAGAGTGCAATTTCATTGGCATTCAAGGGCAAGCCTGCTGCAGCCATCCTCCATGTACCCAGCAGCAAATTCGGTAGCAAAGAGGTGTCAGGTGGAAAGTAAAATAAACTAATTCTTACTCTTTATTCAATAAAATCTTAATAGGTTTCATATTTGCTTTGCAATAATCTACGTTGCGTTTTCTTACTAGTCTAAAACGTTTTGCCATGTTTGTTGAATTTACCTTATTTATAAAATCTCTTCTATATTAGATTTCTTCTTTTATCACACGCATTACATTTGAACTTTTCTACAGTTACTCCACACTTAGTTCCTCTTCCACTTGGAAGCGTTCAGGTTGCATTTCTTTGTTCCCATCCCATGCTTGTGACAAAGCTACATTGATTAAAATTGTAATTGTGGAACTGGGATGGTGAAATAAAGCTGTAACTCTGAAGTGACGCTTCAGTTCTCTGCCTACACACACCTTGTCCATAATGTATAACAAATGTGTCTGTATCCTTCCACCTTGGAACTTGCTGGGACATAGTTTTGCCATGAATACAAAGATCGCCATTTGTTAGAGTGGTCTTGTGATAAGTGGTCATATTGCTTAGAGGAAAAATAAAAGCACAACTTGGCTGGGCTAGTGAGACGCAAGTTGTATGGTTTTCAACTGAGTGCATTTGGAACAGAATACAAAGGTCAGAATTTGGTGAAGCATCAGTATTAGGTGAATGAGCGACTGTGTAGCTGTTTTTTTAAAGTCAAAGAGTTGAATTAACAGGCAAACTCTGCAGTGGCAATCCAATGCAAAAGTTTTTAAACAAACATCGATACCAAAACAAGATGGTTAACTATTTGTTTAAGAAGGAGCTGCAGATGCTGGAAATCGAAGGTACACAAAAATGCTGGAGAAACTCAGCGGGTGCAGCAGCATCTATGGAGCGAAGGAAATAGGCAACGTTTCGGGCCAAAACCCTTCTTCAGACTAGACCGAATCAAATAGAAATGACAAAAAGCTGGTTGAAAGACTGACTATGAGTGAAAAGCCAGAAGGTGTGCTCACGTAGCCCAGTCCTTGCCTGGTACAACACATTCTTGCAACATGTGTAGGTGAAAGCAAGGACTGGGAAAGTTTAAGCAAGTTGACATTGCACAAGGGGACATTCAAGTTAGGAAAACAAGAAGAAATGCATTCTCGCTGCAGACATTAGAGTGAGGAGAACAGATGCTATTTAATCATTAGCCATCTATCTATCAATGAAAAATTGGGTGTCTGCCGCTGTGAGGCAGCAACTCTACCACTACGACATTGTTGCCACCTTTAGGGATGTCTTTTGAAGAAAGGTTCATTTTGAGGGGATTTGATCGAGTAAACATTGAAAAAATATTTTCTCTTGAGGAAGAATCTAGATCAAGGAAGCTTGACTTCAGAATTAGGGATTGGCCATTTGAGACAGATGAAGAGGAGCTTGAGGGTTATGTGTCTTTGAAATTCTTTTGCTTAAGGAGCTGTGGAGGAAATGTCATCGTGGATTCACAACAGAGGTAGATGTTGGGGCGACAGGGCTATAGAGGGTAATGGGAAAGTCGTGACACGATCTTGTTGAATGCCGGAACAGGGTCCATGGACCTAATGGCCCACTCCTGTTCGATACTTTATATTCTTATACCTTTTGTTGATTTTGATAAACAATCCTCGTGACATTTGGATGTGTTCGAGTCTTAGCCCAATGAAGCGTGCAAACTAGCACGTCTATGCAAGATACAGTAAAATGCTGCTCATCTCCAATCAGCAATGTGCTAAAAATTAAGTTGTGCGTTTCAAAGCTGGCGAGATATCCATAATATAGCATTAGTATGATGTCATTGCAAGAGACAAGTCCAGTCACCTCAAACTAAAATCTTTCTCCATCAGAGTTAAGAGCCTGTCCCACGAGCATGCGACTGCATGCGGCAAGCACGAACTAACGTGGTCGCTTGAGCCGTACGGCCTCGCGGGGCCGGTCCCACTTCGATCGCCGGAACCGTATGGAGTTGTGCGGGGCTGGTCCCGACATCGCGCGGGGCTCCGAAAAACTGACACTGTCCAAAAATTCCGCGCGGCAACGGCCTGCCGGCCCGCAGCCACATTGAGGCCGTACGCAGCGTCTCGACGGGCGTACGCAGCGTCTTGACACCGTATGCCTTCGCTCGAACTTCACGTCAACTCGTACGGGATCACTCGACCTCCGCGCAGCCCCCGCTTCCGGTTTGGTCGCGCTTGCCGCATGCAGTCACATGCTGGATGGACAGGCCCTTAAGACTTTGCATCCAGATTGGGCCTCATGTTCATTTATAGATAATTTGTACAGTTTACAGTTGTAACTCTTAAATGCTCTTCAATTGACTGATTTACCCACCTGACCCATCTTCACCCCCCCCTTCCCTCCCTCTCTCCCATGCAAATCCACATTTTATTTCAGATTGGTCCAAAGGAAAACGAGTCAAAACCAAAACTGGAGACCTTGTAGATCCCTTCACCTTTTGCTATTTGACTGCTGGGGTAAGACACAAACTGAAGACTATCTTCTGAAATAGATTTTCTTATAGTTGTTAACAACTAAGATTGTAACAAACATTCTGGTTCTGAATGCTTATTATTTTGAAAGATATGGGTGATTGTTTTAATAAAGTCAATCTGCTCATAATTTGGTCGAGTTTAATTTGGTGATATAGCATGTAATCGGGGCCTTCAGCCCACCGTGTCGACACTGACCATTGATCACCGACCGGTTCACACTAGTTCCACTCCCTACCCATTAGGGGCAATTGACAGAGGTCAAGTAACCTACAAACCCACACCTATTTGGGATGTGGGAGGAAACCGGAGCACTAGTAGAAAACTCACATGGTCAAGGGGCAGCATGGTAAGGCAGCAGGTTGCTGTCTTATAGTGCCAGAGACCCAGGTTCAATCCTGACTACAGGTGCTGTCTATACGGAGTTTGTATGTTCTCGCAGTGACCATATGGGCTGTCCCCAGGTGTCCAGTTTTCTCCCACACTCTAGAGACGTACAGGTTTGTAGGTTAATGGGCTCCATTAAGATTTGCAAGTTGTTCCGTGGTGTTAATGTGCTAATGTAAAGAGATCACTGATCGGCACAGACTCGGTGGGCTGAAGGGCCTGTTTCTGCACTGTATATCTGAATTAAACTAAACACACAAACACAGACAGCATCCGAGGTCAGCATCAAACCCAGGTTTCTGTGAGGCAGCAATTCTACCAGCTGTTTACTTTTAAAACGCTTGCATTATTTACCACCCTCTTTCACCATGGCAATTGAATGTCACATCTTCAATATTTTCCACTCCAGTACAAATTCCTATCCATACTTCTTTTGACCTCCCATTTGTGTCATTTCTTACCATTTCGGTAAAATCCAATTTAATCTCCGAGCAATGTATGCTCTTGTATTGTATCCTGTAGAATTGATGTACACTCAAAATCTTTTTACTGCTTTCCAGTAACTTCCAGGATCAAAAACAATTCGAACGGTCATCTTCATACCCCTCAATGACCAGGTCGCCCTATTTATCATAAATCTTCTCCCCCTTTTCTGGCCGAACTTCAAAAATCCCATTTGAGTTTGTGAAGAATGAGGACTTGACAACAGAAACCATCGGTGGTTTGGACAAAAAGGAACCGTTTTTGGAGATCAGCCCAAGTTCCAACACCTCAGCTGCCAATAGCTAGTGAGAAGTCTTGTTAACTAAGGTGGGGGTTATTTAGTATTGGATTCATTATAAATAGAGAAACAGATAAGTAGATGAAGCATGTAGGAAGGAACTGCAGATGCTGGTTTACACCAAAGATAGACACAAAATGCTGGAGTAACTCAGCGGGTCCGGCAGCATCTCTGGAGAGAAGGGTGTGAAACCTTCTTCAGACTGAAAGATAAAGGTGGGGGTGTGAGGGGGGGGGGGGGGGGGGGGGGGGGGGGGGGGGGGAGGGGATTGGAGGTGAGAAAAGGCCACAACAAATCAGGGCCACCACAGTTGGTCTCAGGAAAGATGGAGCCCACAATGGCTCATTGTTGCCTGGGGAAGATGTGCTAACAACAGGGGTACAAGGACGTGAACAGTGGAACTGGTAGGACAACTAGGGTGGGGGAAGGAAATGCAGGAGTTACTTGAAATTAGAGGAATCAAAGTGCATAGCGCCGGGTTGTAAGCTGCCCTCGCAAAATACGAGGTGTTGTTCCTCCAATTTGTGTGTGGGCCACACTAACAGTGGAGGAGGTCCAGGACAGAATGGGAGGTCAGGATGGGAGTTAAAGTGTTTGCCAACAGGGAGATCGCGTAGGGCAAGGTCAGCTTGAGCACAAGTGTTCAGCGGAACGACCGCACAGTCTATGCATGGTCTCGATGACGTGCTGGGCTATTCAGGTGTTGACAATGTTCTGTCATGGGGTTACTGAACTACCAAGAGGAAAATGTTGGACACGGCATTGAACCTCAACTATTAGATTGGTGCTCTTACAGATCCATTGAATAACAAGAATACTGCCAGTCCTAACACATTTTTTAACTGGCTAGTATATGGCCCATCTATTCATGAAATATATAATCAATATATTTTTGCTAATGTTTTTAAGATAAGCACTGCATGCATTGCAGATCTTTGGAATGTTTTACTTTGGGGCTATGGAAGTTAATTTGTTCAGTATATTCAAGGTTGAGGCAGATTTTTGAACAGCAAGAAAATGATGGGAGATGAAGGGTTGTTTGGAAAGTGGAGTAATGCCCCTGTCCCACTTGGGGAAACCTGAACGGAAACCTCTGGAGACTTTGCGCCCCACCCAAGGTTTCCGTGCGGTTCCTGGAGGTTGCAGGTGGTTGCAGGTAGTGGAAGCAGGTAGGGAGACTGACAAAAACCTCCGGGAACCGCACGGAAACCTTGGGTGGGGCGCAAAGTCTCCAGAACTTCCGTTCTGGTTTCCTAAGTGAGACAGGGGCATTATGATCTTGTCAAGTACTGGAGGGGCCAAATGCCCTGCTCATGCTTTTATTCATTATGTTTCTACAATCAAACCAAATTGCAGATTTGTTGCCATATTACATACCTTAAAATTAAGCTCATCTTCATTGTCCCCTACATAGTTATATAGTGCCTTGGCCAGTCCTCTTTTATTCCCAGAAGTCTGTGGTTTTACAGGGCTAGTGGTTCCTGAAAAATGATGTATGCAAAAATATTGAAAGTCCAAATAGCTCGGAAGTAATCTCCAAAACCTCATTTTAGCCCACGACTCTTTCAGCCTCTCTCTCTCTCTCTCTCTCAATCTCACTTACTCATTATTTCCTTGAAATCAGTTCCAGGAATTCACTTGCAACCTACCCACTAATTATTCACACTGCGTCTAGAATCAAGTTTTTTTTTTAGAACTTTTAATGGTGGGTGAAGGGGTCTATTATCCCTAGCAGTTGACAAATGTAACCCGAATTTGGGCATCGCTGTATATAGAATAATATGTAGTCTGTAAATATCAAGAACTCTTAGTCAGCAGGTGTGAAATTCAACCCACGCTTGTTAAAATACAAAGGCAGATTGGAATAAAAGTAGACTATTTACATACACTGTCCTTTGCAACTCCAGACTTATCATCATTAAGGAAACACAGTGATAGGTGGTTCATAGAGGTCTAATGCAAAGTAGCACTTTTAATAAAGACAATGTATGTAAATTATAGGTTTAAAAAGTAAACAAAGACTGTTTCTGTGATTTGATTATTGAATATTCATAGACTCATTGCAAAAATACCTGAGCAGACTCGAACAAACGCAGATGGGAAGATTCCCTCGAGCCCATTAAGCTTTCCCTTGTACCATTCAGAGTCTATCTGCTCCAAGATGAGAATCTGATCGCCACGTTTAAACGCTAAATCATCAGCGGCTTCTGCTTTGAAATCATAAAGTGCCTCACACCACTGCAAGTCCAAATCTCCAACCTGCAGAGATTACAGAGAAACGGTCAGTTTGTTTTCATAGTCGTGGTAAATAAAATGTATTAAAGCAAAGGAAAAGCACGAGAAGCGATTTCATTTAACATAGATAAACCAGGAGGTGTTGGACCTCTAAAGGACCTCAATGCAGGTCCTGTTTCCTCATGGTTCACTGTTGCGTATTTCTCATTCAGCTGCGATGGCCAATGCAAATACAGCCTCTCCTATTTTTTAAAAAAAAGTGACAACTACCCCTTCAATCATAAACATTGTGCAAGGCCCCAACGTCTATAACCATCGGACGACAGATGGCGCAATGGGCTAAGTGTTCGGCTGGCAACCTGAAGGTGGCCGGTTCAAATCCTGCTTGGAGTGTGTACTGTCGTTGTGTGTCCTTGGGCAAGATACTTCACCTACCTTTGCCTGGGACTAGAGACGGAAATTAGCTACCGATTGGCTACAATCTCGCATATTTACATGCAAATGTTAATTAATATGCACTGTCCCTATAAACAAAAGATCATTATTATTATTATCAGCCTAGCAAACAAGTTAAAGAATTAAATATTACCAATGCAAATGTACAAACACTGAAGATAAAGTAACTGTGTAGGAAGGAACTGCAAGCGCTGGTTTAAACCGAAGATAGACACAAAATGCTGGAGTAACTCAGCGGGTGCAGCAGCATCCATGGAGCGAAGGAAATAGGCCAAATATAGGCATCTCTGGAGAGATGAAATGGGTGACAATTGTGGGTCAAAACCCTTCTTCAGGCTTTCAGGATAAAAGTAAATGAAAGGCACCTTATAAAAGCTAGTTAAAAATAAGTTCAACATTTACAGTTTAATAAGCCAGTTATACTTTCACAGAATAAATGCGTGCTTACAGCTCTAGTTCAATATAAAATATAAAACTCTCAGTTTGTAACCAAGAGAAAACAAAAGGCAAGATATTTTCTGACAGTTGAATCAACGTGTAGCTCTATTTGTATTTGAGATGATCAAATTGTCACTACTTAAGCAGACTTACCTGATCAGGTGTAGAGGTCTCTATTGTTCTATCATCTGTTATTCTGTTAGAATCTGAGGAGAGATTCAAATAACATATCTTAAAAACTATTTGATTTTCAGACTTTACTGATTTGAAACTTACATCAAAAGCAATTTGTTACATAAAAACATAGAAAATAGGTGCAAGTGTAGGCCAATCGGCCCTTCTAGCCAGCACTGCCATTCAACATGATCATGGCTGATCATCCAACATCATTACCCCGTTCCTGCTTTCTCCCCATATTCCTTGATTCCTTTAGCCCTAAGAGCTACATCAAACTTGAAAACATCCAGTTAATTGGCCTCCACTGCCTTCTGTGGCAGAGATATCCACAGAATTCACAACTCTCTGGGCGAAAAGGGTTTTCCTCATCTCAGTCCTAAATGGCCTATCCCTTATTCTTAAACTGTGACCCCTGGTTCTGGACTCCCCCAACATCAGGAACATTTTTCCTGCATCTAGCCTGTCCAATCCCTTAAGAATTTTATATGTTACTACAAGATCTCCTCTCATCCTAAATTCCAGTGAATATAAGCCCAGTCGATCCATTCTTTAATATAAGCCCAGTCGATCCATTCAATTGCATAGAAACAAGCTCCAATTCAAGGTAGTTAGGAATGGGCCTAAAATTCCAACATACTGATGCAAAATCCAATAATCTATAGAACAATGACATTTTTGTTGTTTTATTACAGATAGCTCGGGACAAAACTGGCAACTTCTCAGAATGATAGTTTGTGGCAATTTAACAATCACAGTCAGTACTTGTATAAACCCAGTAAATGATAAGCAGCTTTTCAAATATAAATACACTGAAGTCCTTTATTCACTTAACATTTGTTATGAATGCACTCTCTGATGCCATTTAAACCTTTACAGCTGTGTTTTCCCAGGGACAAGAAAAGATTCCAACCTTTACGGATCCTAAGAATAAGGAGTAAGCCATTTAGAACGGAGACGAGGAAACACTTTTTCTCACAGAGAGTTGTGAGTCTGTGGAATTCTCTGCCTCGGAGGGTGGTGGAGGTGGGTTCTCTGGATGCTTTCAGGAGAGAGCTCGATAGGGCTCTTAAAAATAGCGGAGTCAGGGGATATGGGGAGAAGGCAGGAACGGGGTACTGATTGGGGATGATCAGCCATGATCACATTGAATGGCTGTGCTGGCTCGAAGGGCCGAATGGCCTACTCCTGCACCTATTGTCTATTGTCTATTCCCAAAAGTTCACTCCATAATAGCCTGCATCTAAACGTTCAACTCTCCTCCATAGCCTAGACTTCCCAACTAGCAGAAATAGTGTTCCTCTATCTTATCAAGATGTTCCTCAATACCTTGTAAACTTGAATCAGACTGCTTCCTAAATTGTGCAGAACATAAACTAATTTGTGGAACTTCCCAATGTAAAATAACACGAGGTCCATGTACCATTCTGCCAAGTATGATATATCTTTTGAATGGGATGGTGTGTAAAACTGCTCAAGGTTTTTGATGCATGGTCTAACCAGGGTACTTCAGAAGTCACTCACCTGGTGAAAGAGGTGAACTCTGGATTGTCTTCTGCTCAGACGCTGGTAGGTCCTCAACAAGGTCTACAAAATTCAGAGGGAAAATTCCCATACACCCTTTCAGTTCTCCTCGAGCCCATTCCTCATTCATGTACCCTTTCAGTGCAATAACGTCACCTTCAAAGAAAGTGAGCTCATCGGGCTGGTCTCCTTCAAAGTCAAAGCGAGCCACACATCGAGGTCCTCTGTAGACGATAGGTCATTAAGTATCTACATCACTTCATTTTACCATCTTAAATATTACAGTAGGCAGTGAAGAAAGCTAATGGCCTTCGTTGCGAGAGGATTTGAGCTTAGGAGCAAGGAGGTCCTACTACAGTTGTGCAGGGCCCTGGTGAGACTGCACCTGGAGTATTGTGTGCAATTTTGGTCTCCTAATTTGAGGAAGGACATTGCCATTGAGGTAGTGCAGCGTAGGTTCACCAGGTTAATTCCCGGGGTGGTGGACTGAAATAGGATGAAAATGGGTCAATGGCTTGTGTTCACTGGAATTTAGAAGGGTGAGAGGGGATCTTATAGAAACATATACAATTCTTAAAGGATTGGACAGGCTAGATGCAGGAAAAATGTTCCTGATATTGGGGGAGTCCAGAACAAGGGTCACAGTTTAAAAATAAAGGGTAGGCCATTTAGGACTGAGATGAGGAAAAACATTTTCACCTAGAGAGTTGTGAATCTGTGGAATTCTCTGTCACAGAAGGCAGTGGAGGCCAATTCACTAGATGTTTTCAAGAGAGAGTTAGATTTAGCTCTTAGGGCTAAAGGAATCAGGGGATATGGGGAAAAAGCTGGAATGGGGTACTGATTTTAGATGATCAGCCAATGATCATATTGAATGGCGGTGCTGGCTCGAAGGGCCGAATTGCCTGCTCCTGCACCAATTTTCTCTGTTTCGATTATAGTTAGGATCCATAGTTCTTTTGACTTTACTTATAATCAAGTGTGAGGTGTAATAAAATGCACAGTGTGTGTTGAAAAAGCTATTACAGTTACAAATTCTGAATTGGAAAATCATCAGAGAATAAGACACGAGAGCAAAGATTTCAACAGAGCAGATATAACAAGTGTAGACACATCTCAGCAGATTTCCTGTGGACCTAAGTCCACTCCATCACAAGTTATGTAAATGCAGAACTGGGAGGTGAAAAGTACAGTCTGCTGATTGTACATGTTCTGTTTGGCTGGCGAGCATAATTGGCTTGCAGAGCGGAATGAGTATAATCAGGGGAGGGCTATCTCTGTTTGGGAACATTTGCTCTTGATGCTCAGACATTTGGCAAAGTAATGTGTTCCAAAATTAAAGCGCAAAGAAGCCTTTTATGGAGGCAATGTAAATACTAACGCAGCCAAGCCTCCAACACTCTGTACTTTGGCTGACAACGTTGATGTTGCAGCACGGGAAGGTGGAAAGCAAACTGGAAAAGATACAGTGAAGATTTACGAGGATATTGCCAGGACTAGAAGGTCTGAGCTACAGGGAGAGGTTGAGTAGGCTGCGAGTCGTCCTCCTGCGCTCCAAGGAATAGAGGGGTAATCTTATAGAGGTGTATAGAATCATGAGAGGAAGAGATTGGGTAGATGTCTCTCGCCCAGAGTAGGTGAATCAAGGCACAGTGTCTCTTGCCCAGAGTAGGTGAATTTAGGACCAGAGGACATAGGTTCAAGGTGAAGGGGAAACAATTTAGTGAGAATCTGAGGGGAAACTTTTTCACACAAAGGGTGGTGAGTGGATGGAACAAGGTGCCAGAGGTGGTAGTTGAGGCTGGGACTATCCCAACATGTGCGACAGGTACATGGTTAGGACAGGTTTGGAGGGATATGGAACAAATGCGGGCAGGTGGGACTAGTGTAGCTGGGACATGTTGGGCCGAAGGGCCTGTTTCCACGCTGTATCTTTCTATGACTCTAAGGTAATGCTGGACCCCACGACCGCCACAATATCCTCCTTATGGAATTACAGAAGAGCAAAATCAAATAGCAGTCAGGTTAAAACAGAGCTGGTGATAGAGTTGCCTTTACTATCAATATTCTGCCATAAACCGATGCAATTTGCTGCAAGACAGGTGAAGCATGTAGGGCATTTCTGGCCCAACCACTTTGATTCCTGCAGGTATTTACAATTGGATGGGCAATAATTACTGTGCATGATTCCTGGTTCAAAGAACGTGTACTATGGAAGGACACATATGTGTTGGGTGCATTTCAGAGGTTTCCCTGATCAATATATGGGATGGGCAGACTGGTTTATGAGGAAGGGTAGGCTTTTATTTGCTGGAGTTTAGAAGAGTGAGGTGTTTTAACGGAATGAGCAGAAAAATAAAGTTTTTTTCTCCCACAAACAGTTGCCCATTTAAACAGATACGGCATTTCATTTTTCTCAGCAGGCCATGAGATTTTGGAACGCTCGTCCTCAAAAGATGGCGATGTGAGATGTCTTTTACAAAATGTTCAAGGCAGACGCAGATAAATTCTTGATAAGTAAGGGGATCATAGTTTGTGGTGGGTTGGAATTGGAGTTATAAGTAAATCAGTTCTGACGTTGAATGGCAGTGCAGTCTCAAGGTGCGGAATGGCCTTTGGTTGCTTCTAATGTGTTTGTGAGTGATGTTCCTATGGTGGAACCTCACCTGCTAATGGATTTCCTTTCTACCTTCTAGGAAACTTAAGATCATCTAAAACTCCATGGTCTCAGTACCAACTCACATTAAGTTATGTTACCTGCAGGCTTTGAGTTTACAACACTCATTGGTATTCTCAAATATGCCAATGGCCTTCCACACCCCTCCCCTCCCTACCTGCTTCATCCTGCAGCCCTACAAAGTATTGAAATCTCGATGCTCCTCCAAACCTGGATTTTGCATAACAGTTCAAATTGCAGAGCGCATGCTTGGGAATGACTGGGAAACAAACTTACTTGTTCAGAGAAGTTGGTTTGAACAAATCTTTCTTCACACTGATCTCCTGTGAGTCAGCAGGTAGATCAACCTAGCAAAAAGCAATCATACAGTAACCATCACTGCTCAAGGAATTAATACAAATGGCAGATTATCAGACATATGATGTTCACAAACAGTTTATATACATTAAATATTCATGCCGAAAATATTCATTATGGTGATTTCCCGGCATGGAGAATTCCCAATCTTAGCCCGTCCATGTTGGAAAATATGGAGTAGGACATTTTCTTAAAGAGCAAAAATAATTAAAATTATGCAAATTGTCTTTGTTGCTGTTGAATATCACCCATCATCAAGTTTGCTGATGGCACCACTGTTGTGGGACGAGTCACTGATGGGGATGAGTCAGGGTATAGAAGAGAGATCGAGCAACTGTCCATATGGTGCCAGCGCAATAACCGGGCCCTCAACACCAGCAAAACCAAGGAACTGTTTGTGGACTTTGGAAGGAGTAGGATGGGGACCCACAGCCCCTTTTATATCAACGGGTCGATGGTTGAAAGGGTCAAGAGCTTCAAACTCCTGGGCGTGCACATCTCTGAAGATCTTTCCTGGTCCGAGAACACTGATGCAATTATTAAGAAAGCTCATCAGCGCCTCCACTTCCTGAGAAGATTACGGAGAGTCGGTTTGTCAAGGAAGACTCTCTCTAACTTCTACAGGTGCACAGTAGAGAGCATGCTGACCGGTTGCATCATGGCTTGGTTCGGCAACTTGAGCGCCCTGGAGAGGAAAAGACTACAAAAAGTAGTAAACACTGCCCAGTCCATCATCGGCTCTGACCTTCCTTCCATCGAGAGGATTTATCGCAGTCGCTGCCTCAAAAAGGCTGGCAGTATCATCAAGGACCCGCACCATCCTGGCCACACACTCATCTCCCCGCTACCTTCAGGTAGAAGGTACAGGAACCTGAAGACTGCAACAACCAGGTTCAGGAATAGCTACTTCCCCACAGCCATCAGGCTGTTAAACCTGGCTCGGACAATAGCCCATTATCTGTTATTTGCACTTTATCAGTTTATTCATTCATGTGTGTATATATTTATATAATGGTATATGGACACACTGATCTGTTTTGTAGTCAATGCCTACTATGTTCTGTTGTGCTGAAGCAAAGCAAGAATTTCATTGTCCTATCAGGGACACATGACAATAAACTCTCTTGAATCTTGAATTACCAACCTTCTTGAACTGTGGCCAGTTCATTGGCTATATTTAAGAGGGAGTTAGATGTGGCCCTTGTGGCTAAGGGGATCAGGGGGTATGGAGAGAAGGCAGGTACGGGATACTGAGTTGGATGATCAACCATGATCATATTGAATGGCGGTGCAGGCTCGAAGGGCCGAATGGCCTACTCCTGCACCTAATTTCTATGTTTCTATGTGTCCAGACCATGAGAATAGTACAGGAAGGTCAATTAAAGTTAGTGATATTTGAATCATGAAACACCAATATTATTAGCTGATCTCCAGTGAACAGCCTGTGGCCAAGGCTATTGGCCAAGATTTCTCAAGATAATCATTGTTCGAAGCAGGTGGGTGAGTATGTATCTGCATGTGTACACGGATGAGAGACAAACATCATCTTTTCTTCTTTAGTAGCCTCTAAGGACCAGCAATTATTTATTCCAATTCAGTTGTATGGTTTCTGCAGTGATTGACGAGGTCACTATGGGAACCACAGGCCTTTCCACAGACAGGACAGAACATGCTTGAAGTTTATGAGCTGGTGCACTCCTTCCATTGTTTATCTTGGGTTCCCCATGCTTCGAAAAAAATGACTTGAATTTCCTAATGTCATTTTGAATGCTCCTTCTCCACGTTGAATGAAATAGTGGGTCTGTGTCAGGAGTTTGGTATCGGAAATGCAAAAAAATGTGGCCTGCGCTGCTTTCCTTCCCACTCCAGTGAATTGCAGGATTTGTAGTATCTTTACAGTGCATTGAGGTGTTTGGAGTTGGTAAGGCAGATCTTGAAGGTATTGAGGGGTCAGGGATTGCTGCTGCCCAGTAGACCACAAGCTTCAGTCCAGTCTGACAACTTGATCTTCAAACAACCTTTTCCTTAATTGACCAAAGGATGTGGTGGTGTATTGAAGATCATGGTGAATTATACCATCAAACTCTGCCTTTGCCTTGATGTGAAATATGGCCCGTCTTTTACAGGATTTGAACACGTTTACAAATACACAGGACTAGATGTTAAAAGTCCAAAGTGTCAAATATCAACATACTCCCGGTGGTGATGGGACCCTCATGCACTCACCTATGCCCCTCCGATGTTGAGAAAGGCTAGGCAGACACGTCATTGGGGTTATCAAGTGGGCACCTACTTTCATCGACGTTTCGCTGATTGGACCCACGACGTCTCCAGTCGGCTCAGCGGTGCATTCTGGCGTCGTAGAACCATCCCCCTCTGCATCTGTCTAGTCGGTTATTTGGGAGACCAAATGGGGTCTCTCCTCTTCAGCCAGAGCCACTGGCTAATCCGCTCTGCCACCCGTGATGTTTCTAGGATGGGCTGGCGTAGGGCTTGTCCGCTGATCCCCAGGTCCTTCATCAGTCTTACGGTTGATGTTGCCACGAATCCTCGACATCCAACTTCTACCGGGCAGATCTTAGCTCTCCAGCCCCGCTGTTCTGCCTCCGCTGCAAGCTCTGTATATCGCAGTTTCTTTCTTTCAAAGGCTTCCTGCACAGCATCCTCCCAAGGGACTGTGAGCTCCACAAAATACACCACGCGCTGAGAGTTCGACCAGAGCACAAGATCAGGCCTCAGGTTGGTGATGACTATCTCTGGTGGAACTGTAAGCCGTTGGTCCACATCCACCAGCATCTGCCAATCCCGGGCTGCCTCCAGCTGTCCAAACCTGGTAATTGGTGGCATTTTCCATTGCCTTTGTGTATCAGAGGGTATGGAGAGAAGGCAGGTACGGGATACTGAGTTGGATGATCAGCCATGATCATATTGAATGGCGGTGCAGGCTCGAAGGGCCGAATGGCCTACTCCTGCACCTAATTTCTATGTTTCTATGTTTCTATGAATGCAGAGCACAAAGTTTGTCCTCTTGTTTACAGCTAAAGTTGAGGAAAGTTTTCCACATTGCTTCCTGACTGATGGAGTCAAAGTGCATCTTCCATCTGAACACGTTTGCTCTCCAATGACTGGGTATTCTATATATAAAATAATCTGCCATTTTTTTTTTTTCCTTTTGTTAAACAAGGAAAGCTTTCTGAACTCCCCTCACTCTGCCGAAGCTGAAAGGAGAGACAAAGGTAAAGGAAAAAAGAAGAACAAATAATAAAGAGACAAATATCGAGAAGAGGAGAAAGTTTACAAAATAGAGATGAACAGTGAAGGAAATAGAAAAAGACAGGGAAAGAGAGTGAAAGATAGGATACAAAATATGGGCTTTTCCCCACTTGTAAAAATCCAACTTACAATAATTTTGACAAAGTTAGCTGGAAATATCCCAGTATGTCCCTTGCACTTCCCGCTAAGCCAATCCTTGTCCAGTTTCTTCAGCAAGTACACTGTGTCTCCTGCCTTCAGATTCAATTCGTCATTTTGATCTGGAAAACAATAATGATGCAATTGGCTTCTTTAAGTGACTGCTTCCTTAAACAACAATACATTTTGACTCTGCCTCGCCTCAGAGAGTCACACCACAAATTGGAACTGGCATTCTGACAATTACAGGCAAATGGGTTTAAGAAGGAACTGCAGATGCTGGAAAATCGAAGGTGCACAAAAATGCTGGAGAAACTCAGCGGGCGCAGCAGCATCTATGGAGCGAAGGGAATAGGCAATGTTTCGGGCCGAAACCCTTTGGGTTTCGGCTCGAAACATTGCCTATTTCCTTCGCTCCATAGATGCTGCTGCACCCGCTGAGTTTCTCTAGAATTACAGGCAAATCATTTTTTATCATTCCAAAGCACATCATTAAAAAATAAATTGGATAGGCATATGGATGAGAAGGGAATGGAGGGTTATGGTATGAGTGCAGGCAGGTGGGACTAAGGGTAAAAAGTTGTTCGGCACGGACTTGTAGGGCCGAGATGGCCTGTTTCCGTGCTGTAATTGTTATATGGTTATATGGTAATTGAAAAGGTGCACAGACAACATGAGGACAGACAACATGGAGAAGTGGTATTAGTACTGGTCCAGGAATAAATGGCCTGCATTTTGTCAGCTATGAAAACGATAGTAAGTTAGGACACACCAAGAATACAAGGCGGTCGGTTGTTCATGGGCTCTTACCAGCTGATAATTGATAGAAGCTGAAGTATACAACAGGAGGTGCAACTCCAGAGCAAATAAAATCATGGGAGACCCCTTCCACCCCTGCAACGGACTGTTCCAGCTGCTACGGTCAGGCAAACGCCTCCGTTGCCATGCGGTGAGAACGGAGAGGTAGAGAAGGAGTTTCTTCCCAGAGGCAATTCGGACTGTAAACGCCTATCTCACCAGGGACTAACTCTACTGAAGGGTTTTCCTTCCATTATTTATTATGTAAAAGAATATGTGTGTTATGATTGTGTTTATAATTTGTTTGGTTGTTTTGTTGTTTGTCTTTTGCACAAAAGTCCACGAGCATTGCCACTTTCATTTCACTGCATATCTCGTATGTGTATGTGACAAATAAACTTGACTTGACTTGGAAGTTATAGGGTCATAGAAGCAACCCATTCACCCCATTATGTGCATGCTAATCTTTTTGGCCATCTACACTATTCTCATTTGTCTGCATTTAGCTCTGTATTCTTCTGCGCATTGTCTATTCAAGCATTGATCCAAATATTACTTAAATGTTGTGATTGGGTCTAATTCCATTACTTCCTCTGGTAGCGAGATTCAGATGTCAACCACTCTCTGCTTAAAAAAACATTCCTATAAAATCCCCTTACATTCTCTTCTGTACATCCACATCCTTCCTATAGTTATGATGATCAGAACTGCACACAATACTCCAAATGGGATCTCAACAGCAAATAAGTTACAGCATAATGTCCCAACTTTTATATCCTGTATCCTTCTCCAAACTCCCTATCTTCCATCTCTATTACCTTAGTGAATACAGATGAGAAACATTCATGTCGGGCTTTGCCCATGTCACCTGGCTGAAAACATTGATCACCCTTTTGGCCCCAAGGGAATCCACTCTTTCTCTGGCTACCTTCTTGCTCCCGATATACTTATTCCAGTCAGAGAAACCAATTAGTAAGATGCCAAATTAACCTGCAACCCTCTTTTCAACCCTTCATTCAGTCTGAAGAAGGGTTTCGTCCCGAAACGTTGCCTATTTCCTTCGCTCCATAGATGCTGCTGCACCCGCTGAGTTTCCCCAGCACTTTTGTCTACCTTCGATTTTCCAGCATCTGCAGTTCCTTCTTAAACCCTCTTTTTGATATTGACTTTAAAAATCCCCGCTGAGTTCCAGTAATGATTTACCCTGAAAATTGTTGGCTTCAGCTATCACAAACAATGATCTGATCCTTGTGAAGCATCACGTATCAAGTCATTTCACTGGTGTCACAAAGAGGTTTTCCTCAGCATTATAGATATTCTCTTAAACTGATCTCTAGGATGAGGAAATCTCTAGGTGAGGGAGGAGGAAAAATACGAAGTTGGCGTATCCTTTTTAGCTCTTTTTTAAAAACTTTTAACATATCTTCTGTTTTCTTTTTCTCTTTTTCCTTTTCTATGGCTTACTTCTTAATTTTTTTTCCAATTTTTCGAGTCTAAGGGTCTTTTTTTGATCACTTTTTCACCCACTCACTATCTCACTTTCTTCTTTTTAAAGTTTAAAATATGAAGTGATACAAGAAATGTATTATGTTATTTTTGGCTTATATTATTGTAATGCACACTACTTCTAATAAATAACATTATTTAATAAAAACAACAACAAAAAAGTAATCTCCAGGATTCATTACCGACAACAACCTAATATGTGCATCCGGAATATATGTCAAAGTGAAAATAAAAATCAGCCTTTAGTTTTAAGACTTTAGTCAAAGGATTAATAATGAGCACCAAGTGGCAACTGGAAACATGCATCTTAATGAACGGAGACACAAGAGACTGCGGATAGTGGAATCTTGATCAAAGCTGGAAGATGTCAGATAGCTTCTGAGGAGGAAATGGACAGGTGAAGTTTCAGGTTGGGGGCCTTCTTTTGACTGATTGTGGAGTAAGGGGGGGAAAAAGCTGGAATAGGGGTGGGACAGGCGAGAGTGGGGTTAACGACAGATGGGTGGAGTCAGTGACAAATACGAGCGTTGAAAGAGTGCCAGATCAGGAGAGAAGAATGAGTGAAGGAGAGGGAGGGATGTGGGGGGAAGTGGACAGGGCGGACAGGAAAGATGGGAAAATGGTGGACTCGGGATAGGAGATAGTGTGCAAAGGAGGGGTAAGGAGCAGAGTGACGGAGCTGTGGGAGATGGAGATTGTTCCCGATGTTAGGGAAGTCCAGGACAAGGGGTCCTGTAGCTTAAGGATAAGGGGGAAATCCTTTAAAACCGAGATGAGAAGAACTTTTTTCACACAGAGAGTGGTGAATCTCTGGAACTCTCTGCCACAGAGGGTAGTTGAGGCCAGTTCATTGGCTATATTTAAGAGGGAGTTAGATGTGGCCCTTGTGGCTAAAGGGATCAGAGGGTATGGAGAGAAGGCAGGTACGGGATACTGAGTTGGATGATCATATTGAATGGCGGTGCAGGCTCGAAGGGGCGAATGGCCTGCTCCTGCACCTAATTTCTATGTTTCTATGAGTGAGGGTAGGAGGCAAGAGAAAGAAAGAGGAGGGGTTTAACATGCAGTTGGAGAAGTCAATATTCACACAGTTGGGTTGCAAGCCACCCAAGCAGAATATGAGTTGATATTCCTCTGGTTTTGTGTAGGTTTACTCTGTCATTTCAGGAGGCCCAGGACAGAAAGGTTGGTGTGGGGATGGGAATGGAAGGGGAATTAGCAACTGGGAGATCCAGCCAGACTAGGTGGGCCTCAAGGAAGGGACTGTGTTTCCTCTCGCCTCATGCTGCAGCATCTCTTACCTGCTGTAAAGTCGTGTAGCACCACAGCATGTGGCCCACTGCTATCTCCAAACTGCTGATCAGAAGCGGAAAGTTTCTAAAAACATGGACAAAGAAAATTAAAATGCTTTCTTCTCACACTTTTTTTTAGAAAGATCTCAAGGCCAAGAATTTCCGATAATGACCCAAAAGCAATAACAAAAGCTCAAATCGCTCAGGATAAAATTATAACTAATAAACCAATATCACGAGAATTAAAGGTGAAGCAAAGTACTGCAAATCTTTGCAAGAAATATCTGTGATAAGCGAACCTGGATTTTGTCAACGTGCTAACACCACTCGAAAATTAAAAAAAACAAAACAGCATTTGCATGAAATAAAGAGAGAAAAAGTTGGAATAACAGCCAAAAGGTTTAAAGCAATAGTACAGAGGGATGGGAAGCACAGTGGCAGTGCAGCGTAGAGCATGGAAAATGTAGAGGATAATTCAAGCAAGCAGAGTTCCAGGGCTGACAGAAGCAGTTCAGGGGCAGAATCAACTGCATTCACAATTTATGGTGCGTTTTCCCTCTTCCCTCTGGAGTATTGTGTACAGTTTTGGTCTCCTAATCTGAGGAAAGACATTCTGGCCATAGAGGGAGTACAGCGAAGGTTCACCAGACTGATCCCTGGGATGGCAGGACTTTCATATGAAGAAAGACTGGATAGACTCGGCTTGTACTCGCTAGAATTTAGAAGATTGAGGGGGGATCCTTATAGAAACTTACACAATTCTTAATGGGTTGGACAGGCTAGATGCAGGAAGATTGTTCCCGATGTTGGGGAAGTCCAGAACAAGGGGGGTCACAGTTTAAGGATAAGGGGGAAATCTTTTAGGACCAAGATGAGAAAAACATTTTTCACACACAAAGTGGTGAATCTGGGGAATTCTCTGCCACAGAAGGTAGTTGAGGCCAGTTCATTGGCTACATTTAAGAGGGAGTTAGATGTGGCCCTTGTGGCTAAAGGGATCGGGGTATGGAAAGAAGGCAGGTATGGGATACCGAGTCAGATGATCATGATCATATTGAATGGCGGTGCAGGCTCGAAGGGCCGAATGGCCTACTCCTGCACCTGTTTTCTATGTTTCATGGCCAATGGCTTCAGTATAACTGCGGCTCCTTAATGTCATACTCAGTCACATTCTGCATTGAATGTCAAGGGCCAGCAGTCTTATTCCACCTGGAAAAGGGGGCTCGGTGAGCAGATTATGGGTCGTGAGACTCAGTTTGAGAGCAAGTTGATGACAACCTTCATCGCCTTTGATCAAGAAATGTAGGTGAACATCCAGAAAGCTGTCAATAGACAATAGGAGCAGGAGGAGGCCATTCGGCCCTTCGAGCCAGCACCGTCATTCATTGTGATCATGGCTGATCGACCCCTATCAATAACCCGTACCTGCCTTCTCCCCATATCCCTCGACTCCACTAGCCCCTAGAGCTCTATCTAACTCTCTTCTAAATCCATCCAGTGACATGGCCTCCACTGCCCTCTGTGGCAGGGAATTCCATAAATTCATAACTCTCTGGGTGAAAAAGTTTTTTTCTCACCTCAGTCTTAAATGACCTCCCTTTATTCTAAGACTGTGGCCCCTGGTTCTGGACTCGCCCAACATTGGGAACATTTTTCCTGCATCTAGCTTGTCCAGTCCTTTTATAATTTTGTATGTTTCTATAAGATACCCCCTTATCCTTCTAAACTCCAGTGAATACAAGCCTAGTCTTTTCAATCTTTCCTGATATGACAGTCCCACCATCCCAGGGATCAATCTCGTGAACCTACGCTGCACTGCCTCAATCACAAGGATGTCCTTCCTCAAATTAGGAGACCAAAACTGTACACAATACTCCAGATATGGTCTCACCAGAGCCCTATACAGCTGCAGGAGGACCTACCAACTAACAGAGTTATCTGGACCTCCTCCCATCCTGCCTTTTGCAAAGATGCTATCCTCTCAATTTCTCCATCTTCGCCACATCTGATCCCAAGATGAGGCAATTCATTCCAGGAGATTGAGATGTCCTCTTTCTTTAGTCAATGTGACTTCTCCCCTGCTGTCATAGAGGGTCCCCTCACCCCCGTCTCCTCTATGTTCCATATTTCTGCTCACACTCTCCCCTCACCTAGATGGAACAAGGACAGAGTTGCCCTTGTCCTCACTTGTCACCCCACCAGCCTCTGCATCCAATACATCATCCTCCGACATTTCCATCCCCTCCAAACTTGATCCCACCACCGGTCACATTTTCCCATCCCCACCAGCTTTCTGACTTTTGCAGAGACCACTCCCTCCGCAACTCCCTGGTTCACTCGTCTCTTCCCACCCAAACCACCCCCCCCCTCCCCAAGTACTTTCCCCTGCAACCGCACTAGACGTAACACCTGTCACTATGCCTCCTGCCTCATCCACCATCCAGGGACCCCAGCGGTCCTTCCAGGCGAGACACAGGTTCTCTAACCTCAGCTACCCCAATCGGTGCTCCTGATGTGGCCTCCTTTACATGAGACCAAGCGAAGACTCGCCAACCATTTTGCCGAACAGTTGCGCTCAGTCCACCTGTTGCTAACCATCTTAACTCCTCTTTCCATGACCATACTGACCTTTCTGTCCTAAGCCCCCTCCATCGGCAAAGTAAGGCCACAGACAACTGGAGGACAAGCACCGGCCTGGGTAGCTTGCAACCCAATGCTATAAACATTGAATCCTCCAATTTTAGGTCATACCAACTCCCCCTCCGCCACCCTTCTTTCCCCACCTTCCCTCCCTCATGCATGTTGCATGGTTTTGTTTTGTAAGCCAACCCAGACAATTCCTTGTTCCCACTCCCTGGGCTATGTGCAGCCTTGGAGCAGAGCACCAACCCACAACTTCAAACAGCCATTGATCCAATTCTGATATAGGTTTAAGCCCCTATCCCACTTTCCCCGAGTTACTCACGAATTCTCTCGGGATTTCCCCTTGATTCAAACTTGGAGAATGCCAGCCGTACGTAGACGGGGCTATTTTTTTTTAAACTCGTGGCCATTTTTCAACATGCTGAAAAAAGTCCCGACTTACCCGATGCCCCAAGTACCTACGGCTGGCATTACGAGCCGCTACGAAATATCTACGGACTCCTACGGACTCACTACGGACATTCTCCGAGTTTGAATCCAGGGGAAAACTCGGGAGAATTCGTGAGTAACTCAGGAAAATGGGGCAGGGGCTTTAGTATTACAAAATCCCTCATAAATAAAATGTAGACAAGCTATGACAGCCATACATTTATTTTAAAGCCTCATTGTTAATGCACCAGGTACTAAAAATAAGGAAAATTGCATTTCTCGCAGTAAGATTATTAAGTTATGCACGCAGAATGTGTTTCTGATTTTGCTCCACATATCAAACAGATCTCTTTCCCCATCCCCCACTAATAGATCTTCAGATCAAAGGAACATTGGCCAGAGACATGTGAATCTAATAGGAAGAGGGTTCCTGTGCAAAGTGCAGGCACCTGCCTGGATAAATTCACAAGGAAATCCCAGAATATCAATTTAAGATAAGGCAACGTGTAGTAGAAATTCAGCCAGATGCATATAGAACTGCATATCTGAAACATAAAATCCAAAAACACCATACCATATCAGAGGATTAAATAAAAGACAATGTCAGACCTTTTGGTTAGTTATATATTCTACGAATATATTGTGATGAGGAGTTTACAACTGAAATGTTAACCCAATCTTTTCTTTACAGATGCTGAATAGTTTCTTTAAATTATTATTTTTCAATTAGACTCAGCATTTTCTAATTGTCCTGTACTTGTCATTGGACAATGCATATTCTTCCATATACAACAGTGGTTATTGAAGTTGTACTCCAATTCAAATGCATTGCCAATGGCCACCACTCATGGTCAATATGACATGATCCTTCTTAACATTTCCATATAATCTTTTGGGTATTTTTTGTTTAGTTTAGAAATACAGCATGGAAACAGGCCCTTTGGCCCTAGTTCTATGTTATCCCACTTTCATATTCACTACCTACACACTAGGGGCAATTGACAAAGGCCAATTAACCTAAAGATCATGGTTCGTGGATGTCTCGTAGCGGCTCGCACGAGTAAAAAGTAATCATTTTTTTTCATCACAAGTATTTTTTTTACTTGTGGACATTTTTCACAATGTTGAAAAAACGTCACGAGTTTACCGGATTTCCTACCGTTGCTCGTACGAGCCGCTACGAGACATCCACGAACTCCTACGGACCCACTACGGACATTCTCCGAGTTGGAATCAGGGGAGAACTCGGGAGAACTCTTGAATTACCTCGTACAGTGGGACAGGCCCTTTACTCCGAGTTTCTCCGTCTCCTCTGCTGTGGAGATGAGGCTTTCAATTCCAGGATATCTGAAATGTCCTCCTTTATCCGGAAATACAGCTTTCCCCCCCATTGGGATTGACCAAACCCTCACCCGTATCTCCTCTGCATCCCACACGTCTGTTCTCACCCTGCTTCCCCAGTCAGAACAGGGTTAGAGGTCCCATAGTTCTTACCTTCCTCCTCACTGGCCTCAGCATCGAGCACTCTATTCTTCAACCTTTCCCCCAGCTACAATGTGATATCACCGCTCACATCTCCCCCTACCCACCTCTTTCTGCTCTTGCAAGGGTCTCTCTTTGTGACTCCTTTTTTTTAACCAAAAACAATTTAATCAATTTTCTTAGTTTACTTTAGAGATACAGCGCGGAAACAGGCCCTATGGTCCACCGGGTCTGCGCCGACCAGCGATCCCTGCACACTAACACTATCCTACACACACTGGGGACAACTTTTACATTTACCAAGCCAATTGACCGACAAATCTGCACGTCTTTGGAGTGTGGGAGGAAACCGAAGATCTCGGAGAAAACCCACGCAGGTCACGGGGACAACGTACAAACTCCGTACCGACAGCACCCATAGTCAGGATCAAACCCGGGTCTAAGGCGCTGCATTTGCTGTACGGCAGTAACTCTACCGCTGCGCCACCGTGACTGCCCAAATTATTAACAATAATATTTACAGCACAAAATAAAACAAAACAAAACCCACCACCATAATACAAGTCAAACAAATATACTAAATAAACTACTACACAACGATATCACCATCCTTATTAAGGGTGGCCTCCACCCCACGTGGTACTCAGCGGTCCCGGAAATCTCCCATGGCACCCGTGGACAGGGCGTAGTCCCTTGCAAGTACTACCCGGGCCCAGACGTAACCCCGGAGAAGGGGCAGGCAGCTGGCTCGGGCACGTGACTCGCGGATGGCCAGCTTGGCCAGGCCCAGGAGCAACCCAACCAGGACATCCTCAGCCCTGCACTCTCCCCAACGCACAGGGTGTCCAAAGATGAGGATGGTGGGTGTGAAGTGCAGCCAGAGGGCATAGAGCAGCCCCTTTAGTAGGTATGTTACAAAACCTACCTGAATCGTATTTGAGAATCTGCCCCACCCCTTGTGCGCGATTTTGGCGCTGTTTTAGAGGGGGCGGGTTTAAAACGCGATTTTTACTAGGCTGTTGCAATCGAAAATGTTCAGCCTAGTAAATCATTAAGGGAAAATCGCTGAAAGACCCCGTCGCAAAAGGTATTATTAGTTTTTATGGCCTTGTATAATAGTTATAGTAGTTTAAAAATCACTCTCTCAACCCGCGACCTCTCGCAGCCCCAGGGTTTTATAAAGCAAACAATTAAAGGTATGTACCTTATTTTTACATTAAAAGGGGCTTCTTAAGAACCCTGTCATATAAAGTTTTCTATAGCGAATAGTTCATTTTGGGCTCTTTATATCCCGCAGTATTTTTCTGGGCATTTGAGGGCACAAATCCAGCGCAATGTGAACGTTCTAAACCAGCGCGTTCACAGGAACCCACTAGAAAGCCGATTTAAATTGACTTTAATTTACAGCAAATGAACACTAAATTCCTTCCATTTGGCCTATAAATTGATGTAAATGAGATTTAAAAATCATGTTTTATTGTGAATTATTTGTGAATATTATTTGGACACTTAGGCTATTTAAAAATGTTAGTCATTTATTAAGAAATGGATAGATGTTTAGATCTAGTGATTGAAGTTTGAAATTAGCTACAATTGGGTAACTAACTAATTATATGCTTTAATTTCAGGTCATCCAAGTAAGATTATTTTATATTTGTTTCAGAATGCTTCAATCTATGATAACTGAAAATTTCATTCAGTTCTCTTAATTTTTAAGAAGGTTATGGGCTTTTGACTGTCCTCGATCACAGCTTTTTTGTTATGTCCATAGAAAATCAATAGGGAACAAGATGCTAATTTCCGAGTATGAAAATGGCCATAATTTTTTTATTACTTGAGATATGAAAGTGAATTAGGTGTCAAATTAAACTTATTGTTATGCTTTATCTGATGGGATAAATTGCAGACTTGATTTTTTAAATCTCAACATTTTGTAACATTGCTACCTTTAGGTGTTCGAACAGGGGCTGCAGCCCCAGACACTCCATATACACGTGGTACACAGACTCTTCCAGCCCGCAACATGTGGCAGGCAGCTGGCGAGACTGTGAACTGGGAGAAAAACGGGTTGCAAGGGACTCCTAGGTGAAACACCCTCCACCCCAGGTCCCCGATGTAGAGGGGAAGAATCTCTGAATTTGACACTCCTTGGTGGCTGGATTCAGGTCACCAGCTGCAAAGTCAGTTGAGTACAAAGTTACTTCAGCATAAGGACAATTTTATAAGAGGTGTGTGTATAGGAATCCAGGGATTAATTTTTTTGGGCACCGTTTTTTAAACAGGTGAGGGTAAAGGAGTGAGATGTGATGTCACCGCTTGCGAAGAGACGACAAAAGCTCCCAAAGCCCATGCATGGCATAGAGAGAAATAATGAACCTTTCTGAGGATGAATGAGAAAATCTGTTAAATCCATCATGGGATAACTGTAGGGCTGGTCCCCGACATCCTCTATTTTTCCATGTTTTAATTAAAAACCGCATAAATAAAATTAAAAAATTCATTACGAGCAAAATAACTACCCAAAACTAAGCACAGCGATTAAGACGCAACTTTCAGTTTCAACTCTGGTCATTATTAGTTTTAAATCATCAGTCAATGTTTCATAGAAACATAGAAAATAGGTGCAGGAGTAGGCCATTCGGCCATTCGGCCCTGCACCGCCAATCAATATGATCATGGCTGATCATCCAACTCAGTATCCTGTACCTGCCTTCTCTCCATATCCCCTGAACCCTTTAGCCACAAGGGCCACATCTAACTCCCTCAGGTTGTGTGCATGGTTAGCACCAAGTGCATTGGTCTCAGTCGGAGAGTAGTTTAGTTGGCCTCAGGCTGATGAGAATGGAATAAAGACAAGCAGGACATCTCTGACGACCACACAGTGGGTATATTTGGAATCCAGTGAGGATCAGGCAGTGATGTACCAATTTTCACCTTTCAGGCCATGATACAGAACAGTCACTGGACAGAAATCTGTCCCTCCTTCATGGAACAAGTTACTGACATCTTACCTTAATAGATAATAGACAACAGGTGCAGGAGTGGGCCATTTGGCCCTTCGAGCCAGCACCGCCATTCAATAGTGATCATGGCTGATCATCGCCAATCAGTACCACCCGTTCCTGCCTTCTCCCCATATCCCCTGACTCCGCTATTTTTAAGAGCCCTATCTAGCTCTCTCTTGAAAGTGTCCAGAGAACCTGCCTCCACCGCCCTCTGAGGCAGAAAATTCCACACACTCACCACTCTCTGAGAATAAGTGTTTCCTCGTCTGAGTTCTAAATGGCCTCCTCCTCCTTCTAAACTCCAGAGTGGCCCCAAGCCCAGCTGCTCCATTCTCTCATGTTTCCTGCCTAGTGTGTCCAAGCCCTTAACAATCTTATATGTTTCAATGAGATATCCTCTCATCCTTCTAAACTCCAGAGTGTACAAGCCCAGCTGCTCCATTCTCTCAGCATATGACAGTCCCGCCATCCCGGGAATTAACCTTGTAAACCTACGCTGCACTCCCTCAATAGCAAGAATGTCCTTCCGCAAATTAATGAGTGCATATAATAACAATACAAAAACAGGGTTAGAAAAAAAAAGAAAAAAGAAAGGTTTACTGCTGTGGTTCCAAGCCGGTCACATTATCAACTCCAGCTAAAGCCCCCCCCTATGAATTACCATGTACTTGTCATAGAGCCGATGTCCAGGAGTTGGTCGAGGTGGAAGCTCAGGTCCTTTTTTTGGAAACACTTGACTCTTTGGACGAACCTTCCCTGTGGCAGCCGGGCTCTGTTTGCCGACGATTTTGTTTATTTTTTGCTCGGATGAAGCATGACGGAGCTGGTTAGGAGCGGCGGACACTTTTGGCGGCGGAGGTCGGGCTGGACCGGCTTTGTGCGGGGCAGGACGGGCTGGAGGAACTTTACCCACTCGTGCCCTGGAAGATAAATAAGATGCAGTCACAGGGTCTGAAGGCACCATACACTCACTTAAAATCACTCCAACTTGATCCAACATAAAGTTTGTTAATTGCGGTTCTATGCAAACGTTTTACTTTCATCAGAATTGTTTTTACATTTTAATAAGATACTGCTGAAAGATGTCTTCAAAATCAGGGGCCACCTTTTTCATTTCAAAGGAAATGTACTACAAAGAGCCTGAAAGCCAATAGCCATAAAAAGTCTTTTATTCTTTTTTATTTTATTAGAAGTACAATAATGTGGTACCTAATATATATTGACATGTTCCATTTTGTGTACAACTTCTTTTTTTTTTTTTTTTTAAGTAGTAAATGGAGGAAAAGAAAGGGAATAGTACAAAAATAGAGAAGTAAGTGATATCGTACAGTGAGGTGAATGAAAGAAGAAAAGAGAGAAAATAGAGAGAGAGAAAGAGGAGATAGAAAACAGGGGACTGAAGGAAACATAGAAACATAGAAATTAGGTGCAGGAGTAGGCCATTCGGCCCTTCGAGCCTGCACCGCCATTCAATATGATCATGGCTGATCATCCAACTCAGTATCCCGTACCTGCCTTCTCTCCATACCCCCTGATCCCCTTAGCCACAAGGGCCACATCTAACTCCCTCTTAAATATAGCCAATGAACTGGCCTCAACTACCCTCTGTGGCAGAGAGTTCCAGAGATTCACCACTCTCTGTGTGAAAAAAGTTCTTCTCATCTCGGTTTTAAAGGATTTCCCCCTTATCCTTAAGCTGTGACCCCTTGTCCTGGACTTCCCTAACATCGGGAACAATCTTCCTGCATCTAGCCTGTCCAACCCCTTAAGAATTTTGTAAGTTTCTATAAGATCCCCTCTCAATCTTCTAAATTCTAGAGAGTATAAACCAAGTCTATCCAGTCTTTCTTCATATCTTTCTTCAGAAGGAGAAATAGCTATTTATTGTTCTTGACCACCCTTCACCCGATCCTGAAACAGTTCATTTCTACGGTTATGTTGCATCATATGCTTGTAAGAAGTCGATAAATGGAGACCAAATCATTAAGAACAAAGTCATCTTAAGGTCAATAAAAGTAATTTATTCTCAAGGTAGGACTTTGGGACCTTTACGGAACACGACACTGGGGGAAAATACACTCGGAATTAAAATGTAAATTGAGTCAATGTGAGAGGCAACAAGGTATTAGTGACAGCGGTTGGGTTGTAGGGTGCGGGGCAAGAGAGCACGAGAGGCATGGGGTGGGGGTGGGTGGAGCTGCTGAGAGGATATTGTGAACAGGGGAGGATGTTACAAAGAAGCAGGAACTGGATAGACTCAAAAAAGCTGGAGAAACTCAGCGGGTGCAGCAGCATCTATGGAGCGAAGGAAATAGGCAACGTTTCGGGACGAAACGTTGCCCATTTCCTTCGCTCCATAGATGCTGCTGCACCCGCTGAGTTTCTCCAGCTTTTTTGTGTACCTTCGATTCTCCAGCATCTGCAGTTCCTTCTTAAACACTGGATAGACTCGGCTTGTACTCGCTAGAATTTAGAAGATTGAGGGGGGATTTTATAGAAACTTACAAAATTTTTAAGGGGTTGGACAGGCTGGATGCAGGAAGATTATTCCTGATGTTGGGGAAGTCCAGAACAAGGGGTCACAGGCGGAAATATTTTAGGACCGAGATGAGAAAAACATTTTTTACACAGAGAGTGGTGAATCTCTGGAATTCTCTGCCACAGAAGGTAGTTGAGGCCACAGTTCATTGGCTATATTTAAGAGGGAGTTAGATGTGGCCCTTGTGGCTAAAGGGATCAGGGGGTATGGAGAGAAGGCAGGTACGGGAAACCGAGTTGGATGATCAGCCATGATCATATTGAATGGCGGTGCAGGCTCGAAGGGCCGAATGGCCTACTCCTGCACCTATTGTCTATGTTGCTATGTTTCTAGTGGGGACAGGGGGATTTGTTGAGAATGGGAGAATAAAGACCTAACTTATTCAACCTTTCTCTGTAACTTAGTTGCTGAAACCCAGGCAACATTCTAGTAAATCTCCTCTGTACTCTCTCTATTTTGTTGACATCCTTCCTTTAATTGGGCGACCAAAACTGTACCCCATCTGCAGGCGGGAAGGGGGAGGGGGATGGGAAGAAACTGCTGACATTTTGGCTTGAAATCCTGCAGTAGTGGATGCAAGCTTTCAATCCGAGACATTGACCACCCCCCCTGGGTTCCTCCAGCAGATTGTTTGTTGCTATTGTGTCTATCTTCAATGTAAACCAGCATCTGCAGTTCCTTCCTACTTTCCTTGACATGTACAGGGTCACTTGTCTCATTTCGTATCAGCTATTTTATAGGTGCATTTACTTACACAGGCTGGCTTGCAACTGGTCCTGGCAAATCGTAATTCTCCTGTAACATTGAAAAAATAAGTGAAAAACAGGAAATTGATCATACCTGCAGTCTATCTAATGGTGTCTGAATTTATTCAAAATGCTGTTCCCATTGTTTATATAGTCAAGCAAGCACAAAATTCTGTAATCCAGTTTAGTGGCGATTTAGTGGAGCGCAGGCCACAGGCAGATACCATGGAAGTCAGAGGATCCAAGTCCTATTGACTATAATGACTATTTCACGACAGGAAGGCTGTTCAACCATGAAACAATCCGTGCTTACAGGGACTAAATTAATTCTCTGCATTCAGAGAATGCGCAACTGTAGGAATCTAGATTAACTGCAACATCAGAACACGTTACGTGCCACGTAGATTTCTTTGAAGATTGACAAATCCAGATGAAACATGTTTAGTCTGAATGATCTGCTCATGAGCCGTTCCCAAAGTCACCACCTGGTCGGTAACCCCAGATGAATTGTTCCATTATGGAAACTATTAAATTGTTCTTCCACTGGAATCAGTGGAGAAGAATCAAACAGGTTATGTAAAAAGCAGTCGGTTTGGTTCACGATGTTACTCCCACGGTAATAGAGGGGATTAAGCTGATCTGTCCAGGTCAGCTCGCCTCTTAACCGGAACTCGAAAGAGGGAGCACATTACGCCAATTCTGGCCTCCCTTCACTGGCTCCCAGTGCACTTTCGAGTTCATTTTGAAATTATTTTATTTGTTTTTAAATCGTTGAATGAGCTCGCCCCGCCTTACCTCTCTGAGCTGCTCCACCCATACGCTCCTGCCCGGTGCCTCAGGTCAGCTGATCAGCTGCTCCTTGAGGTACCAAGGTCTAAGCGGAAGCTCAGAGGGGATAGAGCCTTTTCTGTTGCTGCCCCGGCACTCTGGAACACCTTGCCGTTGCACATCAGACAGGCCCCTTCACTGTCCATCTTCAAATCCACCCTAAAAACTCATTTTTATTCTCTGGCTTTCGACACTGGCTGAGACATTGCTCCTGTTTTTAGTGCTTTTAATGTCTTTTAATTTTTACTGTTTTATAGTCCTTTGTTTTACGGTTTTTAATGCTTTGTAATAACTTCTTGTCCATGAGTTCTCATGTACAGCACTTTGTGGCAACTGCAGTTGTTTAAAGTGCTTTATAAATAAAGATTATTATTATTATTATTATGAAAGAAGAAACAGGCTTCTCGCAGTTCCTTGCTCAGACGATCTCATGCAGCAGGCGCCAGTGTTTGCACGGGGGTGTTGTCATTGCATCCGTGCTTGTCTCTCTGATGAATCAAGGGTTTGTCATGAGAAACACAGAAAATAGGCGTAGGAGTAGGCCATTCGGCCCTTTGAGCCAGCCATCGCTACTCAATGTGATCATGGTTGATCATCCAATATCAGTTCCCCATTTCTGCTTTCTCCCCACATCCCTTGATTCCGTTAGCCCTAAGAGCTATATCTAACTCTCTCTTGAATACATCCAGTGAATTGGCCTCCACCGCTTTTTGTGGCAGAGAATTCCACGGATTCACAATTCTCTGGGTGCAGATGTTTTTCCTCATCTCTGTCCTAAATAGTCTACCCCTTATTTTTAATCTGTGACCCCTGGTTCTGGACTCCCCCAACATCAGGAACATTTTTCCTGCATCTAGCCTGTCCAATGACAACAGTCCTTTCCGTCCCATACTTCATGTACCTCAAGAGATTAGCATACAAACTTAAAGCACACGGTATTGGGGGTTCAGTATTGATGTGGATAGAGAACTGGCTGGCAGACAGGAAGCAAAGAGTAGGAGTAAACGGGTCCTTTTCACAATGGCAGGCAGTGAATAGTGGGGGTACCGCAAGGCTCAGTGCTGGGACCCCAGCTATTTACGATATATATTAATGATTTGGACGAGGGAATTGAATGCAACATCTTCAAATTTGCTGATGGCACGAAGCTGGGGGGCAGTGTTAGCTGTGAGGAGGATGCTAGGAGGCTGCAAGGTGACTTGGATAGGCTGGGTGAGTGGGCAAATGCATGGCAGATGCAGTATAATGTGGATAAATGTGAGGTTATCCACTTTGGTGACAAAAACAGGAAAGTAGACAATTATCTGAATGGTGGCCGATTAGGAAAGGGGGAGATGCAATGAGACCTGGGTGTCATGGTACACCAGTCATTAAAAGTAAGCATGCAGGTGCAGCAGGCGGTGAAGAAGGCGAATGGTATGTTAGCATTCATAGCAAAAGGATTTGAGTATAGGAGCAGGGAGGATCTACTGCAGTTGTACAGAGTCTTGGTGAGACCTCACCTGGAGTATTGCCTACAGTTTTGGTCTCCTAATCTGAGGTAGGACATTCTTGCCATAGAGGGAGTACAGAGAAGGTTCACCAGACTGATTCCTGGGATGTCAGGACTTTCATATGAAGAAAGACTGGATAGACTCGGTTTGTACTCGCTAGAATTTAGAAGATTGACGGGGGATCTTATAGAAACTTACAAAATTCTTAAGGGGTTGGACAAGCTAGATGCAGGAAGATTGTTCCCGATGTTGGGGAAGTCCAGAACAAGGGGTCACAGTTTGAGGATAAGGGGGAATTCTTTTAGGACCGAGATGAGGAAAACATTTTTCACACAGAGAGTGGTGAATCTGTGGAATTCTCTGCCACAGAAGGTAGTTGAGGCCACAGTTAATTGGCTGTATTAAAGAGGGAGTTAGATGTGGCCCTTGTGGCTAATGGGATCAGGGGGTATGGAGAGAAGGCAGGTACAGGATACTGAGTTGGATGATCAGCCATGATCATATTGAATGGCGGTGCAGGCTCGAAGGGCCGAATGGCCTACTCCTGCACCTAATTTCTATGTTTCTATGTTTCCTTCACGTTAAATTAATCCATTCCTTCCGAAAAATAGAACAGGACTCACTAATGAGCAAGTATTGTGTGAGCTATTTGTTTTCTCACTTCTGTCACAACTTTTCAAATTACAACGGCACTAAAACTAATTGGGCACAATAATGGATTCACATTAACAGTTTATGCATGTTACTTGGTGTCTTGTTGCTATTACATTTTAATCCTTTCCTCTTAAATCACTTGCATGATGTTTGTGAAAGGATTTCAATGCAAATGCAGAAACCAACCTGCGATTTCAAAGGAAACATCTGAAACTACCCACAGACAGACCGATATACAACAGGCAAGCAGAACAACAATCACAGCTCTCCGATGTTAACATTGTATCTTCATATGTGGGAAGGAAATGGTGATGGTGTCACAGAGCTTGGAAACGGGTGCTTGAGCCCACCATGTCCAGTACCCATCTATTTATCCAGCACAGCCCATATATAGCCCTCTACACCAGGACATTTCAAGTGTTTGTGTAAATACTTCTTCAATATTGTGATGAGTACCAGTCTTCACCACCTCCTTGGGCAATGCCTGGCAGATTTCAAATCCTGCCTAATTTTCCTTCATCTTACTTTAAACCTCTGCCTTCGTCCTTCTATAATGTAGATGAAAAAACTAAAATCGAATTCATCTCCAATTCAGGCCAAAGACTAGGTGCTGAGAGCTCTCTTAAACCCCTTTTTCACGGGGCGACTTGACGCCAGGGTTAACATCGCGGGAACCTCTTGCGATAGCCGTACGGCATTCGTGGACCACCGTGGCGCTAACGGCAGGTACTCGTGTAACTTGGTGACTCGGGAGAAAATTCAAACAAGCTTGAATTTCTCCAAGAGTGACTTGTACACTTGTGGTTGAACATTGCAACATTATATGCACGTAGTGGCCAGTGCGATATCCGTACTGACTCTTGCATGTACTGTGGGAACTCCTGCGAACGGTGAACCCGGAAGCTGGACAGAGGGGACAGAAGGTGAGTAAAAATTGTCTTCTGTGGGATTGAATTTAAAAAATAAAGATTTGCATCCGCATATGGACATCAACTTATTCATGAGTTATGTTAATGAGATTCAAGAAAATAACTATAATCTTTAAAAGGGACTTTACTGAAAGATCCCGCATTTTTATGGTCCATGAGAAATTTTTCACATGTACTTCTTTGAGAGATACAGCTTGGAGTCCTCGCCGACCAATGATCGATGCCTTTCCGAAGCTGGGTCCGGAACGCTACCAATCAATGTTCTCCAGAGACCCGTGTAAAGGAGTGAACTGCACATGCTGGTTTAAAACGAAGACAGACACAAAAAGCTGGAGTAACTCAGCGAGTCAAGCAGCATCTCTGGAGAAAAATAGGTGATGTTTCGGGACGAGACACATCTTCAGACTCAATTCCGATTAGGATGTCTGAAGAAGGGTTCCGATTCGAATCGCCACCTATACTTTTTCTCCAGAGATGCTGCCTGACACGCTGACTTGCTCCAGCTTTTTATGTTTTTCTTCCCAGATCTGACTTACCTGCTGAGTTACACCAACATTTTGTGTCCGTGTTCACTATGAACATTGAATTATTTAATTTTAGTTAACTTACACTCTCTCTCTCTCCCCCGCCCACCCCCTCCTGGGAAAAATGGAAAGGCCTATTATACCTGCATTAAGGAGGCATTTACACACACCTGCGCAATTACAAACACCTGTGTAGCCATGTGTCCCAAACATTATGCTGCCCTGAAATGGGAGGACTATGCATAAACACAGCTGTAATTTCTACATGGTGAAACCAAAATGTTATTAAAGGGTATTTTTATACATCTGACAATGTGCACTTTAACCACATGTGATTTTTTCTATTACAAATCTCAAATTGTGGATTACAGAGGATAATTAATAAATGATGGGTCTTTGTCCCAAACATTATGGAGGGCACTGTATCAAACCGGATGTCCGAAGTAGGGTCTCAACCCGAAACGTCACCTATTCCTTCTTTCCAGAGATGCTGCCTGTCCCGCTGAGTTACTCCAGCATTTTGTGTCTACCTTTGGTTTAAATCAGCATCTTGCAGTTCCTTCCTACACATGATCTGGTTGCTTCACACTCGTGTCAAGGCCAGACCCAAGTCCCGCAGTGCAGTTGCTAGGAGCGTTCAGGATATTGTGTTGTTGACACTGAAGGAAATGCAAAGCTTTCCCAAGTCAGGATAGAATGAAACAGAGTGAAACTTGTAGACAGTGGAGGTTGAGAATCTGGAAGGTGCTAGTGAGACCTTATCTGGTTACCTACCTACTTAGGTACCATTGACAAGATGTACTGGTCAGACTGTAGACTGTCCTCTAATAGTGAGAAAGTGAATGTATAAAATGAGAGATAGGGTGCCAATCAAATGGGTCACTTTGTCCAGGACATTGAGTTTCTGGAGGTGCACTAATCTCGGCAAGTACAGAATATTACAAAACGCTCTGACATAGTGATTTTTCCTTGTTGTGCAGCCAAGAAGTGAATTACTTCCTCGACTCAGAATTGCTTTGAGGCCGTCATATTTGTTTGGTTTTTCCAGTGAAACTTCCAGTAAATAGTGAATTCCTGGTCGCCTCTGACGCTGGAGAATAGAAACATTGGTAACAACTTAGGAAAATTAAAGACGGGTAAATCAACTTTTGTTGAAGATCACCATTGCCCAGGACATGTATGATAATAGGCAGGCACAAAATGCTGGAGTAGCTCAGTGGGCCAGGCAGCATCTTTAGTTTATTTCATATGAAGAAAGACCGGATAGACTCGGCTTGTACTCGCTAGAATTTAGAAGATTGAGGGGGGGGATCTTATAGAAACGTACACAATTCTTAAGGGGTTGGACAGGCTAGATGCAGGAAGATTGTTCCCGACGTTGGGGAAGTCCAGAACAAGGGGTCACAGTTTAAGGATAAGGGGTAAATCTTTTAGGGCCGAGATGAGAAAAACATTTTTCACACAGAGAGTGGTGAATCTGTGGAATTCTCTGCCACAGAAGGTAGTTGAGGCCAGTTCATTGGCTATATTTAAGAGGGAGTTAGATGTGGCCCTTGGCGAAAAGGGCGAAAGGGGGACATTTCATGGAGACATTTGGGGTGGGGGGGGGGGGGGGGTTTGGGATGTTCTGTTTACCACACAGAAGTATCAATGAAAAACATTATTTCTCATTGTGACAAAGTTCATAGCCATCTCAATATTATTGGCTCAACCCACCTACTAAATATAAACTGTATCTTAAGATTCTTATTACATAAATAAAATCTGCACTTCTGAACGGAGTGAACATAAGATATGCAGTTGTTAAAGAGCAGTAAGTGTGCAGGCAATTCACATCTTACCATAGGCACTGTTTTAGTCCTTTCTACAATTAAGTTACCAACAGGAGTCTCAGCAGGGAGCGGTGGAGGACTTGTAATGCTTTCTGAGGATGCTGGTGAAAAGAACAAGGAAAATATAGTCAACATACATTCTATATAAAATAAAGATCAGTCTAATGTCACACTCATTTAGATTCCAAACTAAAAAGCAGAAATGATGCCTAATTTTATTTTATCAAAATATTCAGCAATGTCCAAATATATATTGATTAATTTATGTATGTATTTATGTCTGTCTATCTATTCATTTATTCATGTTTATTTATTTGCTTATTGATTTGGGTTGACACTGTCAAAACCAGCATTTATAGCCCGAGTCTTGAGGAGGCATCACTGAGCTGCCTTCTTGAGAAGAGCAACCTAGAATTATTCTCTATTCTCCATCAGGCCGACCGCTGATCTGCGGCCGATAGCATCCTGAAGCCGCGGTCTCCGGTAGGGAAAGTGGCGCTCGAAGCCCCGGAGTGTGTTCGACCGTACCAATGTCGGAGTTTCAATCATCCCGACGAGAAGGCCTGTACGTCCGGCCGTCTGTAGCGGCGACTACGGCAGGTTCTTGGCCCCGACCGCGGATGAACAAGGGAGGAGGACTGACTGAACTTTGTTGCCTTCCACCACAGTGAAGAATGCTGTGGTGGATTTTGGTGTTGGATTTTTTTCAACTGTATTGCTGCTGGCAAATTCATTTCACTGCACCTTAGTTGGTGCATGTGACAGATAAATTTGACTTTGAGCTGCTGCAATCGTGTAGTGCTGCTGGGTGGGGTGCGATAGGATTTAGACCCAGCAACAGGGCAGGGTCAATGACATATTTCCAAGTCAATATCATGCATAACTTGGAGGGAAGCTGCAGATGGTTTTTCCTCATGCACTCATTCTCCAGCATTTTGTGTCTATCTTCACTGTTAATCCATGTCATCTTGCTGGTGGAGGTCGTGGGATGGTCAGGGGTGGTAAGTGTTGCCTGGGTGACTAACGGCAGGGCAATTCGTGAATGGTACAACACTGTGTTGTGGCTAATGGAATGAACGTTTAGAATGGCGGACAGGGTTCCCAACAATGGATGGGGCTTCTTCTTTCTAAATGCCGCTGATCTGTTTCAGAGTTGTTGGAGCCGCACTCATCCAGACATGCAGAATGTTCCATCATGCTCCTCACTTGTGCCTGGTAGATTTGGGAAAGGTCTTAGCCTATTATAATAAAAGCCATTCACCACAGAATATGCAGTTTCTGACCTGGGTTTGCTGCCATGATATTTAGGTAACTGTCCAGTTGATTTTCTGGTCAATGGTGACCCTCAGAATGTTGATGGTTTAAGAAGGAACTGCAGATGCTGGAAAATCGAAGGTAGACAAAAGTGCTGGAGAAACTCAGCGGGTGAGACAGCATCTACGGAGCGAAGGAATAGATGACTCTGAAGAAAAGTCTAAAGAAGAGTCTCGACCCGAAACGTCGCTTATTTCCTTCGGTCCATAGATGCTGCCTCACCCGCTGAGTTTCTCCAGCATTTTTGTCTACCTCAGAATGTTGACGATGGGTTACTCGGTGATGAGTGTTATTATACCGCTAAATGTCGAGAATAGTGGTTAGACTCTCTTGTGACTCAGATGATCACTGTCCAGCATTTCTGTTGTGCAATTATTACTTGTAATTATGAGGACACGGAATTTTTTATTTGCTGACACATTGGAAATGGCATTGAACATTTGTGCAAACATCACCACTATTGACCTGACGATTGAATGAAAAATATTAATGGATCAGTTGAAGATGGTTGGGCTAGGGCACAACACTGAGGAATTCCAGGAGCTGGGTTATCCCAAGCTGGGCCTCAGTGAGTAATAGCCCTTCTGATGACACCTTCTGATATTTGTTGGTGATTGAAGGTAGACTGATTCGACTGTAATTAGCTAAATTGGATTTGTCCTGGTTTTTGTAGATAGGGCCCATACCGGGATAATTTCTAACATTGCTGTCTAGGCCAGTGTCATGACTGCATGGGGACGGCTTGGCTGGAAGCTCAGTTCATTCAGGAGCCTTTGTTGCATCAAGTGCTCTGAGCTGCATCTTAATATCACATGATGTGAATCAAATTGACTGAAGACTGACTTCTGTAATGATGGGGATCTTATGAGGTGGATCATCCATTTGACACTTCTGGAAGAACATAGTCAAAGATAGTCATGCAGCTCAGAACCAGGCCCTTCAGCCCAACTTGTCCATGCCAGCCACGATGTCAGATCTAAGCTAGTCTCATTTGCCCATGTTTGGCCTGTCTATCCCACGAAACATTTTATATTCTTGCACCAGTCCAAGTGTCTTTTACAAGGTTCTGAAGTGCGAGAAGAAAGAAAATAGTTTTGTGAATGTAAACCAAAAACACTTACTTTTATTTAGTTTGTTAGGTATGCGGATTACTGTAGGTTTACGTAATACAGGTGGGCGACTGTGCATTGCATCAGTGGGGGGTGCCTTGTTTCTCGGCAAAGTCTGAAAAGGATCTGTGGGGACAGAGGAGAACATGATATCGCATTAAATACGGATATGTCCGTTATCTCGTCTCATCACTAATCACCCATATATAACAACGGAAAGGGGTCTATTAATTGAAAATAATCTGTGTTAATTTTCGGATAAGCACAGTAAACTTCTTGTTCAATCTCATGATAGCTCATTATAGAAAGAAAAGAACAACATAAAAGAATAACAGTGAAAAGCACAGAGTGATAGTGAAGAGTCAGTAATAGAGAAAAGACATAACATGTCATTTTTAATATACATGTCAGATCTCAAATGTCTTCATTGCTTCAATGCAAGCAAATCAATAACTAGTTTTAAACTGCAAGGTTAATTAATGCTGATATTTGATTTTGGTGGTACCAATTGCAGAATAAATACTGACCAGGATAGTCAGAGAACTGTTCATCTTTGCAAAGCACGGTGGGAATAAGTGTGTGCCCCAAATGAACATTAAGATTTTATTCTGGAGAGCGCACTCCCGAGTAGTGAACGCCAGTTTGGGTTTCATAATCAAATTACAAATTATGTTAGGAATTCACGCTTTAGTTGTCATTTAGTGCCCAGACATCAATCAACGCATTTTTCTTTCAATAATAAAGTTTCCAAAAAATGTGATCAATGTTTATACTACACCAACCTAGTTATCTGAGTGTGTGCACTCTGGAATGCAAGGGGTGGGGAGGTTGTCACAAGAGAAGAGAAGGTTAGGCCACAGCAACACCAGCAGCAGCTGAAAAAGACTATGTAATTTAGGGGTTAGGGAAGGATAGAGGAAAGAGGTTTGGTGAGAGGGAATAGATGGGAAGGTGCAGAGTGTTTTCTGGATGGTTAATTGGGTGAGGGAATGCAATCTCCATTGTATATTGTACCAAGTGTCTACTGGAGTTTTGTGTTGCAGAACATTTCCAAAGTTCTCTAGCGTGTATTACATGGAGTGTTGATACTTGACTGCAATTCTGACCATTGTAATTTATTTAACTTCAAAGCATCAAGTGAAAATCCCATGGGAAGGAGGAACAGGAATTAGAAGAAGTTATCCTGGAAAGTTACCAATCACCTTGAAACTTGGACGTTTGGGAACAAAAACATAATTTGCATTAAATATTACACTTGAGGGGGATTATTATAAGTTCTGTACTTTTATTTTTTTAAAAAGCCATTCACTTAAGGGATCTCATTTTGAAAATTGTCACACATTCACAGGGTTAAAACAGTATTCGAGTAACAAAGCTAGTGATCAGTTTGATGTATAATTAGCACAAGGATTGGACATGGCCATTTTTCTGCATTAATTTTCTCACGATAGAATTTTTTGAGGTTGAGGTTTGTGGTTCAGTTTCCATGATGTTGCAATGAAGCGCTGTGGAGAGCTGTACTGTTAGAAGAACAGTCAATTTGAGTCTAAACTGACTACAAACTCAGTTTGACGTGGAAAACATATTGGGCTACAGAAATAATTCTAGGTTGCTCTTCTCATACCAAGCTTGGTATTCTTTCTCAACCAACACCACCAAAAGCAAATTAACTGGACATTCATTAACTACTCGCAGAATTGTAGACCCAGGGAACCGCAGGTGCTGGTTTACAGAAAAAGGCGCAAAGTGCTGGAGGAATTTAGTGGGTCAGACAGCATCTCTGGAGAACATAGAGAGGCAGATGGGTTGATAAACGCCAGAGATTAAACAACAAAAGGTTTGAGATAAGGAAAGAAGGGACACAAAATGTGAAACCAGAGGAACGAATGTACATGGAAGAGGACTGCCTGAGCAATTACAATTTGAAGACCAGTAGTCACTGGTTGTAAAGTGTTTTGGGACATTGTGAATCATAGACCAAGATGCCCCATCTACACTAGTCCCACTTGCTAGTGTTTGGCCATATCCCTTTTTTTCTATTCATGTACTTACCCAAATGTCTTTTAAATGTTGTTATAGAATTTGCTTCAACTACCACCTCTGCTCCTCTGGCAGCTCATTCCATATCACACCCCATGTGAAAAAGCTGCCCCTCAGGTCACTATTAAATCATTCCGCTCTTATAACAAACCTACAGTATGTCCTCTGGCTCCTGATTCCCCTAATCTGTGCATCTACCCTATCATCTGTGCATCTACCCGTATCCACCTCTATAAGATCCCTCATCATCCTCCTGCACTCTTATGCCCCTGTCCCACTTAGGAAACCTGAACGGAAACCTCTCGAGACTTTGCGCCCCACCCAAGGTTTCCGTGCGGTTCCCGGAGGTTGCAGGTGGTTGCCGGAGGTTGCAGGTAGTGGAAGCAGGTAGGGAGACTGACAAAAAACTCCGGGAACCGCACGGAGACCTTGCGTGGGGCGCAAAGTCTCCAGAGGTTTCCGTTCAGGTTTCCTAAGTGGGACAGGGGCATAAGGAATATAGTCCTAGCCTGTCCAACCTCTCTCTATAGCTCAGGCCTCAAGTCCTTGTAAAAACATGAGAAGGTGAAAACAAATTATGACACAAAGTTTTCAGTCCTCCATTGCAACGTAACAAAACAATGTTTTATTTTATTAACAATCGAAGGAAAACTATTTATACATCCCAGCCACAGGAATAGATAAGACAATTCATAGCTAATTAAATGCCAATGGAACAAATTCTCGAGGATATTACATTTAACTGTACTGATACCTATCCAGTGTTAAACTAATGCCTCTTCCTCACCACCTTTTGTTCTGTTCAAATATGACCTTCTCCTTTCACTACGAAATGAGGAAGGTTACTGGAAACACATGGAAATAGGGATCATATGATCTCTAGTGGAGACTCATCGGCACAGAATAAGTGCAGCAAATAATACTTCAATACTATAAATCATTGTGAATTGTGATTATTAAGACCCAAGTAGAAGAACATAGAAACATAGAAATTAGGTGCAGGAGTAAGCCATTCGGCCCTTCGAGCCTGCACCGCCATTCAATATGATCATGGCTGATCATCCAACTCAGTATCCCGTACCTGCCTTCTCTCCATACCCCCTGATCCCCTTAGCCACAAGGGCAACATCTAACTCCCTCTTAAATATAGCCAATGAACTGGCCTTAACTACCCTCTGTGGCAGAGAGTTCCAGAGATTCACCACTCTCTGTGTGAAAAGAAAGCAGAAGAGAAGTCAAAATAGTGTTGGTACAATTCCTGGTGCCAGGGAACTTGGGCCGAAGTGCCTGATAGCTGACATGGAGTGAGGACAGGACTATCTATTTTCCCCCACTGCTAAATGCTAAATAACATCCACAACTGGGATCAGGAGCTGCTGAAACTACTAAACCAAAAATGAATCACCTCAAGCAAAAGAGCAAAAAAAAACCCCCAAAAAAACACAATTCTAGCTTCAACATTATATTCTTTCCTATGGTGTCATCAGTGGGTACATGTAATGCAGTCTTGAAAAAACTAGCAAAGCTCATAGTACATTACCTACTGTCACAAGAGAGGTCACATTATCTCCTGTTGGAATAGCAGGGGTCACATCGTCATCAAAACTTATCAGATCTCGTGCACTGTTTGATGATATTTGTACGTTAGTTGAAGATTCCTCAGTCTCCGTCATTGAGGTCTTTGTTATGGGTAGCACTGAAGGTCTAGATGCAGGAGGCTTAGGTGTTATAGAAGGTGCAATACGATTTTCAGTAATGTTGGTCTGTTTTGCCATTGTTGGCCTTGGTGCTGGTATGGGCATTTGATTCTTCCTAACTGCGGGTCTTCCTATTTGGGTAGCCACCGAATCGGAAGGTGCCTCCTCCCGACGGTCTAAAGTGTTGCAGGTTTGATTGTTCTGCTTTGATTCTGCAGAGACGCTGGGCTTTGGTTTCTTGGGTGGTTCAGGCTTGGGTCCAACAGCTGCACCCCCTGTTTGTGGCTTTGGAGGCAGAAGAGGTCCCTGTCTCTCTGCCGCCACAGGCTTGGCTTCAGCCCCGTTATTGGGTTCTCCCGAAGTCCTGTCGACCAAGGAAGGTTTTGGAGCCACAGTTGGTCTCCCCTGGACCACACCAGGCTTTGGCACAAAAGTCCGTGGAACAACCTCCGGCCTTTTTGACGACTGTGCATTGTTGGCAACATTTTCGGAATCCTTCTGAGTTTCGAATGCCTTTATTCTGGAGAGGATGCCCTGCCCACTGCTGTCTCCCATGATGTTTTGGCTGGTAAAACTACCTTTGGCAATTGGATTTTGGCAGACTTGCAAAACACTGTCTTCAGAGAAGCTTCCTTTGACCTCTCCCTCTGAACGTTCAATTTGTATTTCTTGAAATAGTACGGTCAAGTTACCTAAGGACCTGGGCCTTGGTATTGGGCGCTTCACAACATTAGTGTTTGTTTGGACACTTTGTTCCCGACTTGTGTCACTTTCTATTGAAATCAAAGGTGCTTCATTTTCCTCTGCCCTGATGGGAACGAGGCACACAGCGGATCTGGATGGTTTCACTGGAACTACAACAAAAGAGACATAGGGTCAATTGTAAAACAATACTTGTAAACAACGGAAAACATATTAAAAATAAAAATCCGTTGGTGTCAGCTAGGTTCCCGTCTATCGTCTAAGTGGTGCTTGGTCTTCATCTTAACTTGCTGCTGTTTGAGCGCTGAAGGTTCGCTCACAGTATTATTAAGCAGGGAGTTGAACCAGCAACAATGAGAAGAAGTAAACGCCCACAAATGTCCCACTTCTTCATACGTCATCTGGATTCACCAGACTCCTGCCTTGATTTGCCAAGATGCTGACACAACGTGCTGAGCAGGTTAGGCAACATCTCTGAAGAATATGGATAGGTGACGGTTTTAGATCAAGACACTTCTTCAAAACTGACTGTAGGGGGGGGGGGGGGGGGGGGGGGGGGGGGGGGGGGGGCAGAAAGAGAAGTGGCGGGCCAGACAAAGCCTGGCAAGTGGTGAGTAGATGCCGGTGGGGAGGATTTTGACTGGCTGAAGATTGGACAAAGATGACAAAAAAGTCTGAGATAAGAAGTGTGAAATATGAAGCTGGATGAAAGATTATTGGCGGAAGGGGACGCAGGGGAAAGAGGAAAGCAGATACTCATCCAAGTGGGCCACAGTGGAGGGGGGGGGGGGGGGGGGGGGGGGGAAGGGAGGGGGGGGGGGGGGGAAGTTGTTTATCTAAAATTGGAGAATTCAAGGTTCATACTGTTGGGTTGTAAGCTAACCAAGCAGAATATGAAAGCAGTTCCTCCACTTTGTGTCTGTCCTCCCTCTGGCAATGAAGGAGACCTAATGGGAAGGAGTTAAAATGGTTAACAACCAGGAAGCCCAGCAGACCTTGGCAACCTACACAGTGTCCGGTGAAACAACTGCCGAGTCTGCACTTGGTCTCACCGTAGTTCAGGAGGTCACTTTGGGGAACGGTGGATGTAGAATGATGAGAGAAGGGGGGAGGGGGGGGGGGGGGGGGGGGGGGGGGGGGGGGGGGGGGGGGGGGGGGGGGGGTTAAACATGCACCCGTCTCACCTGGAAAGACTACTGGGATCACAGGATGGAAGTGAGGGAGGAGGTATATAGGGGCAAGTGTTACATCTCTTGCGTTTGCAGGGAAAGTACCTGGGGAAGGGGTGGATTGGATAGACAGGGACGAGTGAACTAAGGATTTGTGGAGGGAGTGGGCTCTGCAGAAGGCAGAAAGAGGTGGAGATGGGAAGATGTGACTGTGGTGGGATCACGTTGGACATCGGACATTGATGCGTTGGCTGGTGGGATGAAAGGTGAGGACCAGGGAAAGTCTAACCTTGTTCCGTCTGGGGGGGGGGGGGGGGGGGGGGGAGTGGGGGGGGGGAAAGGGAGAAGGGGGAGGGGGGGGGAGAGTAGGGGAGAGTAGGGCTCCTCTACTAAAGAACATCTCGGGTGTCCTAAAATGGAAAGCCTCATCTTAGGAATAGATGTGGCGGAGAAGGAGAGATTGAGAGTAGGAAATAGCAAGAGGCAGGATAGAAGTTCAAGTGAGTTTATTGTCATGTGTCCCTGATAGCACAATGAAATTCTTGCTTTGCTTCAGCACAACAGAACATAGTAGGCATTGACGACAAAACAGATCAGTGTGTCCATGTCCATATACCACTATAACTGTAAGGAACTATAAGGAACTGTAGTCTAGATAACTGTGGGGAATTGGTAGGTTTGTAGTAGAAAATATATAAAATATTTTTATATATTACCACAAAATATATAAATTATATATTTTGTATAAAAACATAATTGGATCCAGTTATCTTCAGTTTGTGATGGCTAACACTGACAGAACAGGAGCATGCCACTGAAAGGTGCTGGTAAATAAGCAACAGGAAATCGTCAAGAAGAATCGTTTGAGGAGAAAAGACAATAGACAATAATAGACAGTAGGTGCAGGAGTAGGCCATTCGGCCCTTTGAGCCAGCACCGCCATTCAATGTGATCATGGCTGATCATCCCCAATCAGTACCCCGTTCCTGCCTTCTCCCCATACCCCCTGACTCCGCTATTTTTAAGAGCCCTATCTAGCTCTCTCTTGAAGGCATCCAGAGAACCTGCCTCCACCGCCCTCTGAGGTAGAGAGATCCACAGACTCACCGCTCTCTGTGAGAAAAAGTGTTTCCTCGTCTCCGTTCTAAATGGCTTACTCCTTATTCTTAAACTGTGGCCCCTGGTTCTGGACTCCCCCAACATCGGGAACATGTTTCCTGCCTCTAACGTGTCCAAGCCCTTAACAGTCTTATATGTTTCAATGAGATCCCCTCTTATCCTTCTAAACTCCAGAGTGTACAAGCCCAGCTGCTCCATTCTCTCAGCATACGACAGTCCCGCCATCCCGGGAATTATCCTTGTAAACCTTGTAAAAAGATATTGATTAAAACTTTAAAACCCGTGGAAAATGAAATAAATGCTGGATCCTCACCTGTCACTGGAGTATACTCCCCCACACTTGCAAAATCAGCATCTGCGCTCCTTGTCTCGAGATCGTCAGAGTCTTGGTCGAATTCAGTCTGTGTCGAGATGGTAGCTGTTGAATGCCTGGGGACAGGTGGAGTGGGCCCAGGCTGCTGGCTGATCTCTCGGATCACCTGCTCGTACGAAGGCGGAGGCTATAAAACAATGTTCAGAACATAAATAACCAGTCATTACAATATCTGGGAAATGACATAACGACATGGCATGTTTGTTATGTGAACTGGTTGCTCACTTCAGCTGCAGCAGGCTCATCGATTCTCCAGAGAGTCCGATGATATGATGCTCCCACTCCAACAGTCCCAGCACAGTTCCCAGGAACACCGGGATACCAAGGGCTTGGTCCTATAGGCTCTGCAGATAAGACTGTAATGGCTGGCCTCCTGAGGAAAGATGGAAACATTCTTTCATTGTCCCAGAAAGTCAGCATTTGTTGATATTCAAACCAAGGCACATGGGGTGGGAGATTGCAACCTTCACGTGGACGAATGCAATCAAACTGGGGTGCACAATCAAGTAAGATCAAATAGAACACGTTGTCCTACAACTTTAGGCTGTGCCCGCCATACGCAAGAAGAAGAAGAAACCAAGGTACGAGTGGAATTGCCAAAAACAAAACAAATGCTTGCGAACTACAATAAAAATATTGAGATGCAAGAGACCACAAGTGCTGAAAATTGGAGAAAATAGAACAAACTTCTGGAGGGGAAAAAAAAAAAAAAAACAGCTGGAGGATCCCAGCAAATCGAACAGCACATGTGCAGGTAAATGGACAGGTGAAGGTCAGGTCACTTTTCCTTCTACACCGCCTGCCCAGTTCCCTCCAAAGATGTGCCCAACCCGCCGAGTTTCTCCAGCAATCTGGTTTTTGCTCAAGATTTCAACAAGTGCGGATCCGTTACTGTCTCCAAACAGTTGGAGGAACTCTGCGGGGCAGACGGCATCTATAGAGGGAAATGGACAGTCGATATTTTGGGCCAAGATGGAAATAATTGCTATTCATTCGCCCTCCGTAGATAATATTTTTAAACTGGAGAGTGGGAGATTCTCAATTAGCACGGGTGTCAACGTTTATGGGGAGAAGGCAGGAGAGTGGGGTTGAGAGGGAAAGATAGATCAGCCATGATTAAATGATGTAGGACTGGATGGGTCAAAATGGCATAATTCTGCTCCTGTGACTTATTAACGTATCATGAATACATCATTTGTTGTTTACAAAAATGGAATCGGTTAAAAAATAAAAATTTTAAATCACTAAGCAAATTGTAAAAGCAAAAATAATAATAAAATGTTTTGGTTTTTTTTTAAATTTTTTTTTTTAATATTTTATTTTATTAGAAGTAAGCACAGTCATATGGCACCAAAGTGCCTAATATATATTTTCATAATACATTTTATGTACAACTTCTTTTTTTTTTTTTGTTACATTGAATAAAATGCTTGAATAATTCATCTCACTGAGGAAGATTTCATAACACAATAATTTGGATCCGTGCCATAAATCAGCTGAGGTTTACATTATGATCCAGATTAATTGCACATTGTTAGAAAGTGCTCAGCTGACAAGCACAAAGTGCCAGTAACTTAGTCAAGTCAAGTCAAGTTTATTCGTCACATACACATACGGGATGTGCAGTGAAATGAAAAGTGGCAATGCTCGCGGACATTGTGCAAAAAGACAAACAAACAAACAACCAAACAAACTATAAACACAATCATAAACACACACATATTCTTTTACATATTAAAAATATTGGAAGGAAAAACGTTCAGTAAAGTTAGTCCCTGGTGATACCATTACAACTTGGGCTATCACGATAAAAACAGTACCGCATCCTACACACATGAGATGAAACTTGACATTTGCCATTGGTTGGAGATATTCCTGAAAATACTTTTATAAAATAGATTAAAAATTAAAAAGCAAAATCTTCAGATGCTGAAACATGAAATTAAAACAAAACGTGCTGGAAATACTCAACGTCAGGCGTCGGGCTTGTAATTGCTTAATGACTATTAACTTATGTCGAGGAAGTGACAGAAATCAAGAAAGAGAAGAGAGGATTCAGATATGGACCATATAGAATGAATTGAATTGAATTATCCTTTATTGTCATTCAGACCTTTTGGTCTGAACGAAATTTTTGCAGTCATACATATAATAATAAATATCAAAAACATGAAAGCGGGAAGAGAAATTGTGACAACGAAGGAGAGGAAACCCCTAGTTCATAGGGACAGTAGAAACAGTGCCATTAATCACTGTACTAGAAAGAGAGGGGGGGGGGGGGGGTGTGTAAGGGGCAGGACTGAAACAAGGGCAGTTCCATGTTTCCAACAAAATAACAGGCATTGTTTGATCCATGCTTGTCCCCATTGCTAACCCTGTAACTTGGAGGAAGTGAGTGGAAGCAAAGGAAAAATTGTTCAAAGTCTAAATGTCAGCCAGGATATTTGAAGAAAATTGATTTGACCCCGTCGAATATACATTATTACCGACAGTAATTGTGGAAAAACATTAGCTTCTGCTCAGGGATTGAGGGAATCCAATCAAAACCCTTTCCCGTCCTTCCCTAAACTTGGGCTAATGTTGCAAGAAACCTACATAAGGGTCACCAACCTGCCCTCCGAGCCATGGTAAGCGTGTGAAGAAATGTGAGATAAGTGCAAGACAGCATGAAGGAGAAGTGAGTTTTATATAGACGTACCTCCTTTCTCTCCGCAGTTCGGTCTGTGACAGTGTGCGACTTGATGCTAAATAAGAAAATCAGGAGTGAACAATGAGTGCGAGTAGGACTAATAGAAATATTACTTTGTTGCTTCAGCAGGGAACTGATAATGGGAAAATTCTTTCAATTTGAACAGTAAGTTCACAGCAGAAATAAATATCCACATTGAATTATTTTACCAAATAGATATGTTCAAATCTATTATCATTATCTTTGGTTTAGTGGTTTATTAGATTTCCACAACTCATCTGTTTCTTTTGTAATCCCAGTCACACAGTATCCAGTAATGGAAATACTCACTTAGGAAATACTCACTTTAGCCTCTGCTAAATACCTATTCACCACTTTCTTTCCCCACCTGTCCCCCACAGATGAATCGAAAATTATGAGAGGCATAGGTTGGGTAGACAGTCAGAACCTTGTTCCCAGGGTGGAAATATCAAAGGCATAGCTTCAAGATAAGAGGGGCCAATTTAGGAAGGGTCTCGACCCGAAACATCGCCCATTCCTTCTCTCCAGAGATGCTGCCTGTCCCGCTGAGTTACTCCAGCATTTTGTGTCTATCTTCAATATGCAAGGCAATTTTATTTCATAATAAGGATATGCTTCTCTAGATAAAATGTGATCTCATTGTACAAATGCACCAGTCCCTGAAGATGTGCATTATACAAGCAAAACACTAGGGATAAACACGAAACAGGTACCCAGTCTTGGTTAAACCACAATTACCACACTGTGTAGAACTGGTTGCCATATATGAAAAGGTTGCAGAGTTACTGAGAAGCATGAGCGGAAACAGTAGATGGATGTGCATATCAATAAAGGGTGAACAGACTGTATTTCTTTTCTTTTGAGAAAAGAAAGCTGAGCAGTAAGGTAACAGAATTTAGAATTATGAGATGTTTCGACTGGTGGGGAAAGCAATCAAAAGGGCCACTCGTTAACCAGGATGGTGATAGTTTGGAACTCTCAACCACAGGGAATGACTGAAGCCAATGGGAGCCTGGACCAACATAGTCCAGAAAATGTAAGTGAGAAATGTTGGGAGAGAACGTGACTGGAACATTTCAGGCATTGATTTGCTGGGCTTTTCCACTACATCATTCTATGCGTTCCTCTAGTTACCATTGGGTTAAACTTCTGACGATGCTGAAAGACTTAAGGGCCTGTCCCACTTGGGCGTTATTTGCGCGTTACTTACGCGACATAATTTACGCGTCACGATGCACGCATGGTGCAATACGCGCGCATGGCGCATGGTGAGAGGTGGTGGCGTAGGCAGTGACATGCGGTAGCGAGCGGCGTCCCAGGATTTCGGGATTCTCAAAATCCTCAGGCGTCACCTGCGTGACGTGCAAACGACGCCCAAGTGGGGCAGGCCCTTTAAAGTCTAATTTCCTTCTGTCGATAAGGACTTAATATAAAATAGATGTACGCAATATAACCATATAACAAATAACAATTACAGCACGGAAAACAGGCAATCTCAGCCCTACAAGTCCGTACCGAACACTTATTTTCCCCTAGTCCCATCTACTTGCACTCAGACCATAACCCTCCATTCCTTTCCCGTCCATATACCTATCCAATTTATTTTTAAATTATAAAATCGAACCTGCCACCACCATTTCCACTGGAAGCTCATTCCACACAGCTACCACTCTCTGAGTAAAGAAGTTCCCCCTCATGTTACCCCTAAACTTCTGTCCCTTAATTCTCAAGTCATGCCCTCTTGTTTGAATCTTCCCTACTCTCAATGGGAAAAGCTTATCCACGTCAGCTCTGTCTATCCCTCTCATCATTTTAAATACCTCTATCAAGTCCCCCCTTAACCTTCTGCGCTCCAAAGAATAAAGACCTAACTTGTTCAGCCTTTCTCTGTAACTTAGTTGCTGAAACCCAGGTAACATTCTAGTAAATCTCATCTGTTCTCTCTGTATTTTATTGACATCTTTCCTATAATTAGGCGGCCAAAATTGTACACCGTACAATATCAGCCATCGCTCAGAGGAAGAAGATAGTAGCAAACTCCAGCATTTAGAAGTTTTACTCAGAGGACATGGGGTGACTATATGTTAATGGAAATACTTCCTTAAAGAGTGTTTTCCAACAGTTTGGATTAAACTATGATATTAGAAAAGGATAAGGTCATAATGTCATAATGAATAGTAGAGGAATTAGGCCATTCGGCCCATCAAGCCTACTCTGCCATTCAATCATGGCTGATCTATCTCTCCCTCCTAATCCCATTCTCCTGCCTTCTCCCCATAACGTCCAATACCTGACCTAACCAAGAAAATATCTATCTCTGCCATAAAATATCCAGTGAAGGCCTCTACAGCCTTCTGTGGCAAATAATTCCACTGATCTGATCATGCTTGATCTAGATACCATATGACAAAACAGGAAGAAACAAATTCCAATCCTCAGATATGTTATTTTCCATGTGAAATACTTTGTAATATCCATGTTTAGACAATTGAAGAATGAGACTGATATTACTGCAGCTTTCAAGGTCCATATGTATATCAATAAGTTGAATACTGAACTATTATGGAGCAGAACAAAAATAAGGGACACTGTTCAGAAATAATCGCATCATAGAGTGGGTGGTGAATGACCAAATGTAACTGTCTGCCAGGGATACTGTGGCTATTCCAGCGATTTTAGACAATTGAATAAGTACTGGGTGGAATAGAGAGTCCATTGGGAACTATTGGTGGTAATATTCACCTCTAACTAGATTTCACAAGAGAAAGTGTATAAAACCAGTGCAGAAAAACAAGCATAGGCACAGAACGATACAGCACAGGAAGACGCCATTCCGCTCATCTTTGTATATGCCACCAAGTTGGCAAACCAGGCAAATCCCAATTGCTTATATTTGGCCCTTGGCCCTCTAAACCTTTCCCATTAATATATCTGTCCAAACGTCTTTTAAACATCGTAATTGCAGCTAAGTCTGTAGCTTCCTCTGACAGCTCATTTCAGAAATGGATTACCGTCCGAGTGAAAAGGTTGACTCTGAGTCCCTCTTAAATCTTTTCCTTTTCACCGTAAGCCTATGCCATCTAGATTTAGAGGCATCTGCCCTGGTTTAAACTGAGTGATCACTTTATCTCTAATGTGGATAAATGTGAGGTTATCCACTTTGGTATCGAAAACAGGAAAGCAGATTACTATCTAAATGGCGTCAAGTTTGGAAAAGGGGAAGTACAACGGGATCTGGGGGTCCTTGTACATCAGTCTATGAAAGTAAGCATGCAGGTTCAGCAGGCAGTGAAGAAAGCGAATGGCATGTTGGCCTTTATAACAAGAGGAGTCGAATATATGAGCAAAGAGGTCCTTCTGCAGTTGTACAGGGCCCTAGTCTGACCACACCTGGAGTATTGTGTGCAGTTTTGGTCCCCTAATTTGAGGAAAGACATTCTTGCTCTTGAGGGAGTGCAGCGTAGGTTTACAAGGTTAATTCCCGGGATGGCGGGACTGTCATATGTTGAGAGAATGGAGCTGGGCTTATACACTCTGGAATTTAGAAGGATGAGAGGGAATCTTATTGAAGCATATAAGATTGTTAAGGGTTTGGACACGTTAGAGGCAGTAAACATGTTCCTGATGTTGGGGGAGTCCAGAACCAATTTCTACAGTTTAAGAATAAAGGGTAAGCCATTTAGAGCGGAGACGAGGAAACACTTTTTCTCACAGAGAGTTGTGAGTCTGTGGAATTCTCTGCTTCAGACGGTGGTGGAGGCCGGTTCTCTGGATACTTTCAAGAGAGAGCTAGATAGGGCTCTTAAAGATAGCGGAGTCAAGGGATATGGGGAGAAGGCAGGAACGGGATACTGATTGGGGATGATCAGCCATGATCACATTGAATGGCGGTGCTGGCTTGAAGGGCCGAATGGCCTTCTCCTGCACCTATTGTCTATGCCCCTCTTGATCTTGTACACCTCAATAGAGTCACCCCTCAGCCTCATAAGATCCAAAGAAAAAGCTCCCAGCCTCTACAACCTCTCCTTATAATTCAAGCCCTCAAGCCCAAGGAACATCCCGGTCAATCTATTCCACATCCTTTCCAACGTAATAAATCCTTCTTTTTACGGGGCGACCAGAATTGCCAATAGTACATCAAGGGTGTTCTCACCAACAACTTGTGTACCTATATCATGATCTCCCAACTTTTACATTCAATACACTTCCCAAAGAAGGCAACCCCATAAAAAGTCATCTTCATTACACCATCCACCTGTCACCACCTTCAGGGAACTGTACACCTGTACCCACAGATCTCCCTGTTCTGCAACACTCTTCAGGTCTCTACCATTTGCTGTGTAAGTCCTGCCCTGGATTGACATAACAAAGCGCAGAAGCTCACACTTTTCAGAGTTAAGGTCCTGTCCCACTTGGGGACCTATTCTGCGAGTTTAGAAGTGTGTCTTTGACCTTCAAACTCGTAGCATGGTTGACACGTGGTCCTAGGAGGTCCTATGAGGTCGCTGGAACTCTCCTTCATGCTCGAGGGAAGTTCCCGCATACTCGCGGCTTCAGCTGGGTCGTGGAAAATATTTCAGCATGTTGAAAAATTTTCCGCGAGTAAAATTTGGTCGGCATGGGTCTTTTTAACTCGTAAGAGCAGTGGAGTGGGGGCGCTATTTATTTACAGGCAATCGAGGGCAGCCGTAGGCAATCTCCTTCGCTGACCGGGCATTTTAAATGGCTCATTGGAGTTTTCAGGACCAAGGAAAACCGACCGGTAGGTAAAATGCCCGGCTAAACTTCATTATCTATATATTACTAAAACTCTGTTCTTGACCAGTTTGGCGATCTGTGCTGCGATTTCCGAGAGAACACCGCCACCTACGGCCGTCATTTTTGGCCACCTCGCTCAGAGCCCCCCTCCGCCGTATGTGTGCCGAGGATTTTTCCCGTCGATGAAATATGACAGAGATATTAATGTTTTTACTAAATTCCCCATTCTCTCTGCTGCCCCCGCTGGAGGCAGGGGAAGGGACTATAAAACCAGGAAGTGGTGTGCCTCAATTAGTCTCTGCAAGCTGGAGCTCTGTCAATTAGTCTCTGTCACTCTGAGCTCTGAATGACACTGAACAAATGTCTACAGCACTGTGAGTACCCTTAATTTGGTTTGAAAATGAAAATATAGTTAGTTTGAAGTAAAAACGCACTGCCTGCAAATGGTTGTTTGGGTTGAATTAAAAAGACACTCTCTCTCTCTCTCTCTCCCCCCCCCTCCTCCTCCTACTCCCCTCCCTCCCTTCCCCCCCCCCCCCCCCCCCTCCTCCTCCTCCTCCTCCCTCCCCCCCTCTCCACTCTCCCTCTCCTCCTCTTCCCCCCTCTGCTCTCCCCCTCCTCCCCTCTTTTTTCCTCCCATCCATCCCCTGCCCCACCGTCCCTGCCCTAAAAACCCCCTCCCCTCCACACACACCCCTACCCCTTTCCCTCCCCCTCCCGCTCCCCCTCCACCTCACCTCCACACCCCCTCTCAGCACACCCTCTCTCTCTCCCCCCTTCCCCCTCTCCTCTCTCCCCTCCATCCCCCTCCCCCATCCTTCTTCCCTCCCCTAAACCCCCTCCCCTCCACACCCCCTACCCTCTTCCCTCCACCCTCCCCCCTCCCCACCTCACCCCTCTCTCAAACACCCCTTCTCTCTCCCCCTCACTCTCACTCTCTCCTCCCCTCCTCCCCCTCCTTTCCTCCCTCACCCCACCCTCCATCCTTTCCTCCTCTCCACCCCCCATCCCTCTTGCCCCTCACTCTGTGTCCCTGTGTCTCTCTGTGTCTCTGCCCCTTCTCTCTCTGCCCTCACTCTCTACCCCCGCCCACCCCCCCCTCTCTAGATGTGCCTGCAAGTTGGGGGCTATGCGTCAGTAGATAGGGTGGTTATGGGGTAAAAGGAGCAAATTAATAATATTAATATAATATCAAGGGGGGTAATTAGCGTGGGGGTGGGGGATTGTTAGTGTGTGACGCTGCATGCCGCTCCCCCCACCCCCCCCTCCACAACTGCACGTTGGGGGAACAGACCCAACGGGTCTGCACTTGGTCTAGTACTTCTTAAAAGTGTCTCCACTCCTTCTCCCCCCACTGTGGCAGCCGTTTACCTTCTTCTTCATCGCGCAGAAAGTGCTCTCTCTGGCCATGTATATGGGGGGGGGGGGGGGGGGGGGATGGGGTGTGTGTGTGTGTGTGTGTGTGTGTGTGTGTGTGTGTGTGTGTGTGTGTGTGTGTGTGTGTGTGTGTGTGTGTGTGTGTGTGTGTGTGTGTGTGTGTGTGTGTGTGTGTGTGTGTGTACGGTCGGTCGAACCAGCTCGAGGCTTTCCAGGCGAGTGCGTTCGAGCTTGACGGTCAAAGACACTCTTCTTAACTCGCGGATTAGGTCGCCCAAGTGGGACAGCCCCTTTACATTTAATTTTCCATTACCTGGCCCATCTTCTAAACTGATCTACATCTTGTTCTAAATTTAGATATCCTTCCTCACTGCCACTTACCCCCAATTTTTTAAATCATCTCCAAATTTACTAACATCGTTCGAGACCATGTTGTTCAAATTGTTAATGTATATAACAAACAGAATGGGACCCATCACCGACTCCTGCAATAATCCTATCAGAAAAGCAACCCTGCACAATTACCCTTTGACTCCTGCCTCAATTGAATTTAGAATGCAATTTGCAAGGTCACTGTAGATTCCAAGTGATTTAAGTTTCCGGACTAGCCCATCATGCAGGATCTTTTCAAAGACCTTGTTAACGTCCATATAATCTCCACGGCCTTGCCTTGCCCTCGCCAATCGTCTTGGTGAATGACCTCTGCAAAAACTCGTCAGATATATGAGACACAATTCCCCATGCACAAAGCCGTACTGAATATCCCTAATTGGTCCATGCCTCTTCAAGCCTGTTGCTCAGAGTTCCAAGTGGTCAAGGGGTTAGACAAAAGTGCTGGAGAAACTCAGCGGGCGCAGCAGCATCTATGGAGCGAAGGAAATAGGCAACGATTCGGGCTGAAACCATTCTTCAGACTGATGGGGGGGTGGGGAGAAGAAAGGAAAAAGGAGGAGGAGCCAGAGGGCTGAGGGAGAGCTAGGAAGGGGAGGAGACAGCAAGGGCTAACAAAATTGGGAGAATTCAATGTTCATGCCACCAGGATGCAGACTCCCCAAGCGGAATATGAGGTGCTGTTCCTCCAATTTTCGGTGTTGCTCACTCTGGCCGTGGAGGAGACCCAGGACAGAGAGGTCGGATATGGAGTGGGAGGGGGAGTTGAAGTGCTGAGCCACCGGGAGGTCAGGTTGGTTATTGCAGACTGAGCGGAGGTGTTCGGCGAAACAATCGCCCAACCTCCGCTTGGTCTCACCGATATAGATCTGCTGACATCTAGAGCAGCGGATGCAATAGATGAGGTTGGAGGAGATGCAGGTGAACCTCTGTCGCACCTGGAACGACTGCTTGGGTCCTTGAATGTAGTCGAGGGGGGAGGTAAAGCGGACAAGTGTTGCATCTCTTGTGGTTGCAAGGGAAGGTGCCCGGGGAGGGGGTGGTGCGGGAGGGGAGGGAAGAATTGACAAGGGAGTTACGGAGGGAGCGGTCTTTGCGGAAGGCAGACGGGGGGGGGGGGGGGGGGGGGGGAAGTTGGGAAGATGTGGTCAAGGGGTTTAAATGGCAACCAAATTATTCCAGCACACCAGACAGCCACACAGGAACTTCTACCATTTGACATCATTTTTTAAAACATTTACATTGAACATCTGAAAAGGTTGCAGTGCCAGAGACTTTGCTCTACAAACCCAATATGTCAAATGCAGACTTTGTCCTTTGTTACATCAGAGTATATTCAATCATTTGTTTGACTGCTGGACACTCCTTGTTGGCAGAGTACCAGAGCTTTCCACAAACCATTCTGTGCTGTCAGCAACCACCAGGGTGGATTTTGTAATGTCTATGACTTTCTCATAAATGCCTTCAGCTGCAGCTGCAGTAAGCAAACTACAGTACAAGATTCTGCTTACTTACTTCTTTTGATAGCAGCTCTTATTGTCGATAATGGTCCATGGCTGTTTGGAAAAACAACGAATTAGTCATATGGAAATACAAATCACTTCTTTACATTGCACCATTCTTTACAAAAGTTTTGATAAATTAAAAACACTATTCTCCCATCTAAAAGTTTCGGAGTCCAATATTATGACGTAACTGCACATTCATTAATAAATAACAAAAGAATAGCCAAATAGGTTGCCCACCTAGAATTTTCCTGGCTGGTAATCCTTTCCTCATTATCACACAAGGATATATATTTTTGTTTTTGCTTAATCATGTTGCATGGGGAAATATATATGAAGATGGATGTCAATAAAAAATTAGGGGCTCGTTTGCAACAATAATTATGTACGGCATATTAGTAGCTGAGTTGAATCGCCACAGGCAGGCACACTGCAGTGCCTCATGGCTATTCAGTGGCATCTGTTAGAAAGCGAGTATTTTGATGTTGGAACACCTTTACCCTGCATAAACATGAGGACCACCGTTGCTTCGACTCTTTGCCAAATTTAGTCAAGACATTACCACAAGAATTCAGCATTCCCATGGAATGAAACAACAGGATACAATTCCCTCCATTTCCCATCATATCTTTAGCAAAAACCCCCCATTGGGAAATAAACAGTGTGCTGTTTTTCGTTGCCAGACTTTTGCCAGAAAAGTTATTGGTCGCATCAGGCGTGTGTGTCAAAATTAATTTTCATTCTGTTTGTGAAAGCAAGATGGACTGAAATGTTTTACACACCATTGTCTTATTTCACACAGGCTCAGAAATCAGAATGCAAAATTAAAAATGGATAATGGGTTAACAGTTTTTAAATTATATACAGTAAACAACATTGGAAGCAAGGTCATTTAATTATCCAAATAACACTTTTAGTGGCCTGGATGGAGTCTATTACACAAATACAAATGATATTGCCCACGGTAACATATCAGTTTAATACAATTCTGTGGAAACTTGGAGAACTGTCACCATTCCATAAATCTATATCCTGCCACAGGAAATTCACTAACTGATATTGTTTGTGTTTGGTTACAATGGTATTAATATTGCCTTATCTATAGTCTGTTCTTACTGCCTTTGTTTGGTTCTTATTCATGATCAAATTCGTTATCTTTCCAGTTGCTCTAGACCCTTACTCACTTCTTCCCAAGCAACAAATCTCATCTGAATTTTCAATCCAAATAGCCTCATTTTCCATTATCAAACTCATTTCCCTTGACACCCGGTTCGTTCTGAGTCCTGGAACAGAATGCCTGCCACAAAACAACCAGCAAAACAATTGTGTAAGGAAGGCTCTGAGCAGCTGTTGAGGCTAGGCGGAATGCTGTCCTGCCAAGGGATGTTTAACAAAACACATTTTGCCGATAACTTTGGAATTTCCCTACAATCTGTTAACTGTTATTCTCTATTAGTGCAGAGTCAACAGCCATGGAGTAGAGTGCCATTTTACCATCATCATTTCATTTGGCAGGCACTGTGGCATTCAACAAAGAAAGTATGGAACAAACTCACACACACACACACACACACGAGAAATGGAAAGCTGTGCAAATATCAAAACTATGAAAAATGTTGTTGATTGGATACAACTGCAGTTTGCAGTATAGTACATTAAACATTAGGTATTTATGACATTCACTTTGACTGAAGTACAACGGTTCAGCCATTTTTCCTCAGGTCTTCAATGTCTGAACATAATTTTGTACTGCTGTAAAAGACAAGCTTTCACCAAATTTCAAAACATATTTTACCAAATTGCAATCTAACTACTTTAATTTCGACACTTTACCTCGCAGTTACCCGGTTTGTCGATTGCTATTCCTAGTAGTCAACTGACCTTGTTTTCTGCTCGTCAGTTGAGGAATTGGCCTCTTCTCACTGACATCCTTCCTCCTTGGTTGGTCCTGTCCCTCCCACAACTTGGGTTGCTACTGCCCTGTCCAAGTGCTCTCCGTCCTCGCAAATGCAGCACGGTATAAATATTGAATCCTCTAATTTCCAGTACACAAAATTAAACTGCCAGTGTCCCTCTGAACTATTGTTCATCACTCTCCCCCTTCCTCCCTCCCACCCACCATGCTCTTGCTCCTCCCTGGATCCCTAATGGAACAGACAAATCCCACAATCTCCTGTTCAAATTATTTCTCAGAACTTTGGAATTTCTTCCGTTCTTTCATTGGCCATTCTCGTCTATTCTGCAAGCTTTTAAACCCCAAGCAGCCTGCCACAAAATCTCCTCTTCCTGAATTTCTTTTTTTTTTTCCTTCCACACACGCAATGTTTTTATTATAATGAACTCCAACCCATCAAGCAGGGCCATGGCCACCACTGGTTGGAAAATTACTCATTCACCTCATGTGAATTAGTCCGAATTCCATTCAATCAAAATAAGATGATGAACAGGACAAACCAGTAATACGGATCAAAAATCATTTTGCGCAAGGGTTGCCATGAAATAGAAATTGAGACAAAAGGCACAATCTGTGATGGGGGTGCAGGCAGGCAAAACTAGTGCAGAAATAACCAGTTCAGGTCACTCCCACTTTAGGGCAGGAATCCTTTCCCGTGAACTGTTTGTAACCCAAGCAGCTTGCAAACTGCAAACGTGGCCACGATTCGAGTTCCCAGCAGAAGCTGGCAGATCCATACCAAAGTCTCCCACACAGTTGTCCGTATATGTACAGGCTGTGCACAGGTCAGATGTTTATAAGATGGGGAGGACCTGTAAAGAGACGAGTTTAATTTTGGAAGTCAATATTTAGGGATGTGCATAAACTCTCAAAGCAAGACAACACAGAAAGTTAGCCAAGTCAACCACTTCTGCAACAATCTAGGTTGTCCATGCCCTGCGTGCCATTCCCTACCCCCCAAAGTTAAATGTGGGGATTATATTTCAATTGGAGAAATTCCATTTCAATAAATGAAACGAACAAACTCTAGCCCGACTTCTAAGTGGTAGATGAAGGTACTGGCTACAATGTCTGTTCTGAAACTGATGAATATAAATCACATAACAGATGACATGCGCCATAACATTTCTTTGTCTAGTTGCACAGTATACTGTGACAGCCTTTCATTTTACATCTGCGAAAAAGTTTCAGCACAGTATTGCAGTTTGCCGACTGGCCAAACTGATAATTTCCCAACAAAACCTGTATTTTCTCATTTCTGAAAAATGTTTTTCTCATCTCGGTCAGAAAACACAAAAGGTGTTCACTATCCCCCCCCGACCTCCCCCTCTCCCACACCGAACGGTCTGTCCTCAGCAGAGGTCTTACCTTTGTCCCCCTCCGTCCCCATCTCAATGAGTTCCGCGCCCACCATGACTTGGAGCGCTTCTACCGTCGCCTCCGCCTCACAGCGCACTTCCATGGGAAGGAGTCCTCGCCCCCCAATGATGACCCTTTTTCCCGTCTCCAACGCACCCCCTCCTCGTGGAACCCCCCCTCGTAAAGTCCCGGCTCTGGAACTCTTTATCCAGAACTGCCGCCGCGACGTCAACCGCCTCAACTTCTCCACTCCCTTGTCTCACTCCAATCTCTCCCCCCCTGAACGCACTGCCATTGAATCACTCCGCAAAAACCCAGATTGGGTCATCAAACCAGCCGACAAGGGAGGTGCCGTGGTAGTCTGGCGCGTCGATCTCTACAAAGCTGAGGCCACGCGCCAACTCTCGGACACCTCCTCCTACTTACCCCTGGACCATGACCCCACTGACGAGCACCAGGCCACCATATCTAGCACCATCACCGACTTCATCAATTCCCACGCCCTGCCCGACCGAGCCTCCAACCTCATCGTTCCCCAGCCCCGCACGGCCCGTTTTTACCTTCTCCCCAAAATCCACAAACCCGGCTCTCCCGGCAGACCCATTGCCTCTGCCTGTTCGTGCCCCACCGAACTCATCTCCACATACCTTGACTCCATACTATCCCCCTTGGTTAAATCCCTTCCCACCTATGTTCTAGACACCTCAGACACTCTCTGCCGCCTCCGCGCATTCCATTCTCTAGGCCCTCACCCCCTCATCTTCACCATGGACGTCCAGTCACTCTACACCTCCATCCCCCACCAGGATGGCCTCAAAGCCCTCCGGTTCTTCCTCGACCAGAGGAGCAACCTATACCCAGCCACTGACACTCTCCTCCGCCTAGCGGAGTTGGTCCTCACCCTCAACAACTTTACGTTTGACTCCTCCCATTTCCTCCAAACACAAGGCCTAGCTATGGGCACACGCATGGGCCCCAGCTACGTCTGCCTCTTTGTCGGGTACGTTGAACAATACTTGTTCAATACGTACCAGGGCCCCATCCCCGACCTCTACCTCCGTTACATTGACGACTGCTTTGGGGCCACCTCCTGCACCTACACACAACTGACTGACTTCATCCACTTCACCACTAACTTCCATCCGGCACTCAAATACACCTGGACTATTTCCGACACTTCCCTACCATTCCTTGACCTCACCATCTCCATCGCAGGGGACAGACTTCTGACCGACATACACTACCAACCAACTGACTCACATGGCTATCTGGACTACACGTCTTCCCACCCTGCTTCCTGTAAAGACTCCATCCCCTACTCCCAATTCCTCCGCCTACGCCGCATCTGTTCCCAGGATGAGACGTTCCACACCAGGGCATTGGAAATGTCCTCGTTCTTCTGGGAACGGGGATTCCCCTCCGCCACCATAGATGAGGCTCGCACCAGGGTCTCTTCCATACCCCGCAACACTGCTCTCTCTCCCCATCCCCGCACTCGCAACAAGGGCAGAGTCCCCCTAGTCCTCACCTTTCACCAGCCGGAAAATACAACAAATAATCCTCCGCCATTTCCGCCACCTCCAACGTGACCCCACCACTCGCCACATCTTCCCATCTCCCCCTATGTCTGCCTTCCGCAAAGACCGCTCCCTCCGCAACTCCCTTGTCAATTGTTCCCTTCCCTCCCGTACCACCCCCTCCCCGGGCACTTTCCGTTGCAACCACAAGAAATGCAACACCTGTCCCTTCACCTCCCACCTCGACTCCATTCAAGGACCCAAGCAGTCGTTCCAGGTGCGACAAAGGTTCACCTGTATCTCCTCCAACCTCATCTACTGCATCCTCTGCTCTAGATGTCAGCTGATTTACATCGGGGAGACTAAGCGGAGGTTGGGCGATCGTTTCGCCGAACACCTCCGCTCAGTCCGCAATAACCTACCTGAACTCCCAGTGGCTCAGCACTTCAACTCCCACTCCCATTCCCAATCCGACCTCTCTGTCCTGGGTCTCTTCCATTGCCAGAGTGAGCAACACCGGAAATTGGAGGAACAGCACCTCATATTCCGCCTGGGCAGCTTGCGTCCGGATGGCATGAACGTTGAATTCTCCCCGTTTTGCTAGCCCTTGCTGTCTCCTCCCCTTCCTTAACCCTCGAGCTGTCTCCTCCCATCCCCCCGCCCTCGGGCTCCTCCTCCTCCCCTTTTCCTTCCTTCTCCCCCCCACCCCCAATCAGTCTGAAGAAGGGTTTCGGCCCGAAACGTCGCCTATTTCATTCGCTCCATAGATGCTGCTGCACCCACTGAGTTTCTCCAGCATTTTTGTGTACCTTGGATAAAACATATCCTAGTTTTAACGTCAGGTCGCCCTCATCTACATAGAATGCAAACAAATTAAGTATGTAGGAAGGAACTGAAGATAGAAATTAGGTGCAGGAGTAGGCCATTCGGCCCTTCGAGCCTGCACCGCCATTCAATATGATCTTGGCTGATCATCCAACTCAGTATCCTGTACCTGCCTTCTCTCCATACCCCCCAATCCCTTCAGCCACAAGGGCCACATCTAACTCCCTCTTAAATATAGCCAATGAATTGGCCTCAACTACCTTCTGTGGCAGAGAATTCCAGAGATTCACCACTCTCTGTGTGAAAAATGTTTTTCTCATCTCGGTCAGAAAAGATTTCCCCCTTATCCTTAAACTGTGGCCCCTATTTCTGCACTTCCCCAACATCGGGAACAATCTTCCTGCATCTAGCCTGTCCAACCCCTTAAGAATTTTGTAAGTTTCTATAAGATACCCCCTCAATCTTCTAAATTCTAGTGAGTACAAGCCGAGTCTATCCAGTCTTTCTTCATATGAAAGTCCTGACATCCCAGGAATCAGTCTGGTGAACCTTCTCTGTACTCCCTCTATGGCAAGAATGTCTTTTCTCAGATTAGGAGACCAAAACTGTACGCAATGCTGGTTTAAAGATAGAAGATAGACACAAAATGAAGATAGACACAAAATGCTGGAGTAACTCAACAGGACAGGCAGCATCTCTGGAGAGAAGAAATGGGTGACGATGCGGGTCGAGACCCTTCTTCAGAAGAAGGGCTGAAGAAGGGTCAGAAGAAACGTCACTCCAGAGATGCTGCCTGTCCCGCTGAGTTACTCCAGCATTTTGTGTCTATCTTCAGCATCTGCTGTTCTTTCCTACACAGTTGTGAGGGAATTGGGTAAAATGTATGGAGGGCAATAAGAGGATGTAATCATAGAATGATACAGATACAGGTGCACAACCTTTTATCCGAAGATCCAAATAACGAAAACCTCCGAATAGCGACATTTTTTCGGTCCTTGAAGAAAGGTCCTTGAAAACGTTCACCGAGGGCGGCCCGCAGAGGTGACAGCGGAACCTCCGGTCAGTCCTCGAAGAAAGGGGAACTAAATCCCCATTCATAAAAGAGAAGGTGAGGGTATATTGCGCGGGAGGGTTAATAATTGACAATATGCTGCTACCTGCCAGCTGATTTAAAAAGTTCCCACGGTAGACTCACAATACACAGTGTATCGTGAGTCTTGCGTGGGAACTTTTTAACTCAGCGTGCAGGCAGCAGTAGATTGTCGCTCCCTTCAGTTTTTCACCCCACCTACACCCCTCTGCTTCCCGGCCATGTGTGTGACCCCTTCCCTCCCCTCTCCAGCTCCCCACTCATTGCACCGGCGCGGGGGCTTTGCACTGTCTTCAAGTCGGCGATGGCTGCAGGTCAGTGCAGTCACCGGAGACGTCAGGACCAATTGGACGTCGACCACCAGGCCCACCGCAAGCACGGAGAACCCAGAGACCCACAGCCAACAGCAGCCCAGCCCCACTCCAACTACAGAGGAACCTGGGTTGCGGATGACGGGGCGCAGCTCGGGGCGTCGTAGGGGCCCATTGGGGAGCGGGTTCCTGTTGGTCCTGACGTCTCCGGCCACCTGCTATCCTCCGGGAACTGTACCGCCCTTGCAGGAGAGTGGGGTTGTTTGCAGTTGCAGAGGGAGGGGGCAAGGGCGGTACAGTTCCCAGTCTCAGCTCCAGTCCAGGGGGGTGGCCGGAGACGTCAGGACCAACGGGACAGCGACCCCCAGGCCCACTGCAAGCACGGAGATCCCAGAGACCCACAGCCAGCAGCAACTCCAGCCCAGCCCCGCTCCAACTCCAGAGGAACACGTAGGGGCAGAAGCTGATGGTGTGCAAGGTGTTCTTGGGGTGGCGCAGCTCGGGCTGTGGGCGAACTGCCACTTGTCGCCGTAGCGGCCCATCGGGGAGCGGATTCCTCTGGAGTTGGAGGGGGAGGGGGGTATTGTGCTGTTTGATCGCCCCCTGCTATCCCAGGGAATGGGAGACACAGCGGCTTTTTAGACTGGTGGGCAATCACTTCCAAAGTTCTGCCCACACAGTCAGTACACCTCTCCTACACTGCATTTCATACAAACATTTATTCTGCAATAAAAAACGACATTGAAGACTCAAACTCGCGACCGAGTAACTGCCGGGATCAAGGCGCAAACTCGCGACCTTGCGGATATGAGCCGAGCACTCTACCACTGAGCCAGCCATTAAAATCTACGCTAAAAAATTTCCATTACGAAGACCGACAAATTCTGAATAACGAAAAGTGTCTGGTCCCAAGGCTTTCGGATAAAAGGTTGTGCACCTGTAGTAGCAATGCATCAAGAAATGACAAGCTCAAGGGATAATCGTGAGTATGGGTAAAATAGTTTATGTGGGAGAGGGATTACAGGAAAATGAAAGGGTAATTAACTCAGAAGGGAATATGATGACCTGAGATAGTGTTTGAAATCATAATTGAGGAGCAATAATTTCGAAGGAACAGATTCTTTGGTGAAAAACAGGCAAAGTACTTGCATGGATGACAAAAAAAAAACAAAAAAACTTTGCTCAACAAATGTAGTTGGAAACCCGAGACGCAAGACACTGGAAGTGTCATCACCACGACAAAAGATATAACTGTTTGTACACTTGCATGGCGGGCAAATACACACATGCAGATGGAGGAATATCGTTACAGGCTGACTCATTTTCTACCCATATAGTTTTGTTTCTTCAGAATAAACTAGGGCACTAAAAATTCAAAAGGGTAGAATCTGCATTCACAGTAGATCTTCAATAGGTATGAAAGTCGTGTGTTTTTTTTCTCAATTCACTCATTCAAATGATTATGGTGAAAACCTGTGTTTAAATCTAAATTTAATTAACTGTAGACAGTTAAAAAAAAAAAGTCGGAAAACCCAAATTCAACCACCCAAAGCATCAGCATGTTCCAAAGGTCAGCTGAAAATGATTAACACAGTGATTCATCCCACCAAACAGTCTGTTCTATTGTTAAACAACTGTTGTCCAAAGCACACATGGAAAGTAAATGCTAGTGTTGCAGGCGTTCAGTATTCCCTATTAGTTCTCATCTGGGGATCGGAACACGAGACTCAAGCATTTTCATGCCCATGCAATTCACACGGTCTTGCGCATTAACTAAATCTGATTTTGTCTTCTGTACTTTTGTTAAAAGTCAATGATGCCGATGTTGTGGATCTCACATTACTTACATATTGAAGTTGATTCTGTCAGCCCAGCAGCTAATGCAACAACATTATACAAACAAGGCCTGTTACACATACAAGCTTGGTGAGCATGAATTGCACACACCCCACACATTTCTTCAGCTTTTCGGCAAATAAACCCAGAATATACCCGATAAGACCAAACATAATTTTTTTTAAGCTGATTTCATAACTAGTCCCATGTAAGTGGCTGGTTTGTAAAATGAATATTCTGGGGATAGGGTATTAAATTGCAGCAGAGATTGAGAATTAGTTGACAGACAGGAAGCAGAAGTTTAAGAGCATTCACCTCTGGGTGCCACAGGAATCACTTCTTGGGTCCCAGCCTTAATTATGTCCCTGTCCCACTTAGGAAACCTGAACGGAAACCTCTGGAGACTTTGCGCCCCACCCAAGGTTTCCGTGCGGTTCCCGGAGGTTGCAGGTGGTTGCCGGAGGTTGCAGGTAGTGGAAGCAGGTAGGGAGACTGACAAAAACCTCCGGGAACCGCACGGAAACCTTGGGTGAGGCACAAAGTCTATAGAGGTTTCCGTTCAGGTTTCCTAAGTGGGACAGGGGCATTAAGTTTGAATGAACACACACTTTTAAACACATAGATGAGAAAGTTTATAACTCACAACAGATAACAGTGGTCACAGAGGTTTCCAACTTGCAGTTAAACTTGCTGGCTCTGATTCAGACGTCTTGAGGATAAATAATATGGAAAATTCCTGGAAAAAAACCCCCTGCTAAACAGCAAAGCAAGCGACCACTGCCAGCTTATCTGTGCATGCGTCAACAAATACAAGGTGAAAAAAGGGAAATGGAAATTTTGTTGTTACTTTCACATTTTGTGTTAATTTATTTGTTCCCCACCTAAATTCCACAAAAACAAATTTTATTCCATCTTTTAGGTGGTTCCTGAATTTTGCAATGACAAATTTTCGTAAGGCTAACAACGATAACAGCCTTTATACATCAATGATTTATACATCAATGAATAAATGTAATATCTCAAAAGTATGCTGATGGAATAAATCTAGGTGGCAGTAGGAAGTTTTGAAGTCTAATATTTAAAAAATGCTATTCCAGTTGGGTGAGTGGGCAAATGCACGGCAGATACAGCTCGATGTGAAGCAATTCAATTTGGTTCTAAAAACAGAAAGACTGATAATTATTCAAAAGATGATAGATAGGGGAAAAAGGAAAGTGCAAGCCCAGCAGCAAACAGCTAGGGAAACAAATGGTTATGTTGGTCTTCACTACAAGACGATCGGAGCACAGAGGCAAGGATACTCCCTGCCGCCTTTGTGGGACCCCATCTGGGGGGCTCATGTTGCCGACCTCCCCGTGGTGAGCCCTGTCAACTGACCTCAGTCAGGCGTACGACAACAAACAGAGACAGCAGCAGGGCCACAGCTTGGCGCCAACCCGGATGCGCCCTTTTTAGGGTAGGCACCTACGGATGTCGAACCGGATGGCATCACCCTGCTGCGGACTTCTGCTGACTCAAACGCAAGAAGAAGAAGTGCACTGGCAAGGGATCATCTTGCTACGGAGGGAACACAGTACAGGTGTAGCAGACCGATTCCTGGGATGGCAAGACTCATGTATGAGGAGATATGTGTTGGTTACGCCTATATTTACCGGAGAATGCAAGAATGAACGGGGAACTCCATCAAACCTATAAGATTCTGACAAGACTGGAATGGATACAAGGCAGATGTAACCAAACACTGGAAAGTCCAGAACCAGGGTCATAGCCTCAAGATATTCTACTTACAACCCAGATTGGGAGACATTTCTTAACATGAAGGACAGCAAATCTGTGGAATTCCCCACCTTGCAAATCATTAAATATATTTTATGGATGGGTGCATTTGCTAATGCCAAAGGAATCAAAGGATATGTGTATAAATCAATAAAGTGCACTGAAGTAGATGATCAACTATGATCGTGTTGAATGATATAACATTCCCTAAGATCTGATAACTTACTCCTGTTCTTATTTTTTTAATGTTTCTATGCCAGCATAGGGGAACACTAATTAGTAGAGGGGCTTAATTCAAAACGGAGAAACTAGTCTATCTGCTACAAATACAAAATATTAAGCATGGAGATTTCTGTACATTGAGACCACTGTATTCTTGTAGTAGATTAGATTATCCTCCTGCATTGTTAATGACAGCCTGGACAAAGTTGATCCTCAATCAAGACTTCTCGTTCATCCTCCTGTATATAGTCATATGGAAACTCCTGCGGGATGAGATGCTGTCAAACAACTGGGAACAAACAACCAGTTGAGCAACCCTGCCAAGCATGCGTGAGGTGGATACAATTACCTAAAATAAGAAACAAGGCAGTGGAGTAACTCAGCGGGTCAGGCAGCATCTCGGGAAAATGCTGGGAACTATAGGCCGGTGAGCTTAACATCTGTAGTTGGTAAGTTATTGGAGAGTATTCTGAGGGATATGATATACAGGCATTTGGATGGGCAAGAGCTGATTAGGGATAGTCAGCATGGTTTTGTATGTGGGAGGTCGTGTCTCACAAATCTGATAGATTTTTTTGAAGACGCGAGCAAAAAGGTTGATGAGGGCAGAGCTGTAGATGTTGTGTACATGGACTTCAGTGAGGCAGTCAACAAGGTGACGCATGGTACGCTGCTCTGGAAGGTTAGATCTCATGGGATCAACACAGAGATAGCTGAATGGATAGCAAATTGGCTCCGTGGAAGAAAGCAGAGGGTGATGGTGGAAGATTGCTTCTTAGACTGGAGGCCTGTGACTAGTGGTGTGCCTCAGGGATCGGTGCTGTTTGTTATCTACATCAATGATTTGGATGAGAACATACAGGGCAAGGTTAGCAAGTTTGCCGATGATACAAAAGTTAGTGGTTTTGCAGATAGTGAAGATAGTTGTGAACAATTGCAGCACGATCTGGATCGATTGGCCAGGTGGGCGGAGGAATAGTTGATGGAATTTAATACAGAGAAATGTGAGGTGTTGCATTTTGGGATGAAGAACAAGGGCAGGACCTACACAGTGAATGTGTAGGCCTCTGGGTAGTGTTATAGAGCAGAGGGATCTTGGAGTACAGGTGTATGGTTCCATGAAGGGCGAGTATCAGGTAGATGATGTGGTCCAAAAGGCTTTTGGCACTTTGACCTTCATCAGTCAGAGTATTGAGTATAGAAGTTGGGAGGTCATGTTGCAGTTGTATAAGTAGTTGGTGAAGCCGCATTTAGAATATTGTGTTCAGTTCTGGGCATCATGTTATAGGAAAGATATTGTCAAGCTTGAAAGGGTTCAGGATAGATTTACGAGGATGTTGCCAGGACTAGAGGGTGTGAGCTATAGGGAGAGGTTGAGGGCCATGGAGCGCAGGAGGATGAGGGGAAATCTTATAGATGTGTACAAAATCATGAGAGGAATAGATCGGGTAGATGCACGGAGTCTTTTACCCAGAGTAGGGGAATCGAGGACCAGGGGACATAGGTTCAAGGTGAAAGGGAAAAGATTTAATAGGAATATGAAAAAAAAAGTCTTCAATATTTAGCCTGGTTACATAGTAACCATACTTTGTTCTACTGCTTTTTCTCCCCACAGTGTATCTAGATGCAGACAGCTTCATGCATCCCTGGGTTTCCCCATCCTGAAGTCAACAATCAGCTCCTTGGTCTTGCTCATGTTGAGATCAAGATTATTGCTCTGGCACCATTCAGATTATCAATCTCCCTCCGATAATCCGATTCATCATTACCAGTTATTCATCTAAGAACGGTGATATAGTCTACGAATTTGAAGATAGCGTTAAAGGTGTATCTACTTACACAGTCATGGGTGTAGAGTGGGTAGAGCAGGGAAATGAGCACCCAGTATTGCAGTGCTCCAGTGTTGATCATCATCATCAAAGAAGAAGTGTTGTTGCTGATTCTAAAGGTCCTGTCCCACGAGCATGCGACAGCATGTGGCAAGCGCGACCAAACCGGAAGCGGGCGCCGCGCGGAGGTCGAGTGATCCCCGTACAGGGCCTGTCCCACCAGCATGCGACTGCATGTGGCAAGCGCGACCAATCCGGAAGCTGGGGACGCGCGGAGGTCGAGTGATCCCGTACGAGTTGACGTGAAGTTCGAGCGAAGTCCGTGGGAAGTTCGCGTTAGGCGTACGGCATCAAGACGTTGCGTACGGCGTTGAGATGCTGCGCACGCCCGTCGAGGCGGTGCGTACGGCCTTAATGTGGCTGGGGGCCGGCAGGCCGTCGCTGCGCGGAATTGTTGGACCACGTCAGTTTTTCGGAGCCCTGCGCGATTTCAGGACCAGCTCAGCACGACTCCGGCGATCGAAGTGGGACCGGCCCCGCGAGGCCCTACGCTCAAGCTCACGTTAGCGACCTCGCAGTCGCATGCTCGTGGGACAGGCCCTTTACTGATTGTATTCTTCCAACAAGGAAGTCAAGGATCCAATTGTATAGGGATGAGCAGAGACCCAGTTGCTCGAGTTTGATAATTTAGAGGGGATGATTGTGTTGAATGCCGAGCTGTAATTGATGCCTGGCATACATGTTCTTATTGTCCAAGTGGCCCAGCGCAGAGTGGAGAGCCAGCGAGATTACATCTCTGGTGGTGGCAGGCGAATAGTAGTGGGTTCAGGTCCTTCCTGAGGCAGGAGTTGATATCATAGCCAACATCTCCAGGTTGTTTCTCATCGAGGTTCTGAAAGAAGACCTGCTGCCAGAAATCCTCAGCTGAGAGTCAATTTTTCCTTCCAACCTCTTTTCTATTCTTTTTTCTTGACATTTATCTCTAAATTCTCCCCCTCCCCCTGGCTCCCCGCAAGTCATTGTATTGTAAAATTACAACAAATAAATCCATGCCTGGGAACAGCAGGCCCACACTAATGTTTGATGTGAATGATAAATTCTTCCGCACCTGTATCACCACTCCCTAAAATATGAAGCAACTCAAAAGATTGCTAACATTGTTCAGGTGTTTGATGTTTTCCAAACACACGTATAAAGTAACTGCATGCGTGGAATAGATTGGGTAGATGCACCGATTGCTTTGCTTGATAGGGGAATCAAGAACCAGAGGATAGAGGTTTAAGGTGAAGGGAGAAAGATTTAATAGGAACCCAAGATAACTTTTTCACACAAAGGATAGTTGGTGTATGGAACGAGCTGCCGGAGGAGGTAGTTGAGGCAGGAAGTATGACAACCTTTAAGGAACATTTAGTCAGGTACATGGGCTTAGACAGGTAGAAGTTGGCTGAATGACTCCATGACGTTAAAGCTGGTGGTGTAATTTCTCTTGTCAAAGCGATACTCAGGATGAACCTATACTCAGCCACACTTGCATTAGCTGGAGCAGGAATGAAAAATGAACATTCAAGCATCTGCATGCATCAGGCTAGAGGTCACGGGTGCGTGGGCCAGCATCCTCAACGACAAGGTGTCTGGTACAATTTGCCCAATAAGTATATGGACCACTGACGCAATTTTAGCACCCAAATAGCATGACTGTATCCATACCAGCGGTCAGAATTCTGCGCTACTTTTCATGTAGGAGTTGAGAATTGAGTTGAGAGTTGCACCGTAGCAGACAGGAAGGCATTACAACGGGTGGTGAAAACCGCGCAGCACATCATCGGTGCCCCGCTCCCTGCCATGGATGCCCTCCACCGAAAACGGTGTCTGAGACGGGCCGGGAAGATCATCAAGGACCCCTCCCACCCCAACCATGGACTGTTTGCCCTCCTCCCATCAGGGAGGCAGTACAGGGGCCTCAGGTCTCGTACTAGTAGGATGAGGAACAGCTTCTACAACAACACTATCACATTGCCGAACTCGGAGTCCCGCCGATAGATTTCTCCAGTCTCTCCGTCCACATTGTTTGCTTATTCTGTATTTGTATTTCTATATTGCACTATTACTACGGACTGACGCTAAACTGCATTTCGTTGTACCCATACTTGTATTTTTGCAATGACAATAAAGTTGAATTGAATTGAATTGAACGTGGTTGAAGCATCACCTTCAGATTAGTTTGGAGGTACAGCCCACCTAGTCCACATGGACCATCAATCAATCACCCGTTCACACCCGTTCTACATTATCAAACTTCACATCCAGTCCCTACACTCAGTGCAATTTACAGAGTCCAATTAAACTACAAACCCGCACCTTTGGGGCCTGGGGAGAACCTGGAGGAAACCCACATGTACAAACTCCATATAGACTGCACCCAAGTTCAGTATTGAATTTGGGTCTCTGGACTTTAGACTTCAGAGAAAATAGGTGCAGGAGTAGGCCATTCGGCCCTTCGAGCCTGCACCGCCATTCAATATGATCATGGCTGATCATCCAACTCAGTATCCTGTACCTGCCTTCTCTCCATACCCCCTGATCCCTTTAGCCACAAGGGCCACATCTAACTCCCTCTTAAATATAACTACAGCGTGGAAGCAGGCCCTTTGGCCCACTGATCCTGTGCCAACCAGTGATCACCCTCCACACTAACACTATACCACACACCTGTGCAATTTACCAAAGCCAAGTGTGGGAGGAAACCGGAGTGTGGGAGGAAACCGGAGCACCTGGAGAAAACTCACGTGGTCACAGGGAGAGCGTCAAAACTCTGTACAGATAACAACCATAATCAGGAATCCGGGTCTCTGGCTGTGAGGCAGCAGCTCTATTAGCCATGCAACCGTGTTGCTCATCAATTATTGCCTAGAATCCTCCAGAGTACCTCTCAAACCAGTGACCTCTACCACCTTGGAGAATGGGACAGCAGCACAGGAGAACACCACCAGTTACAGGTTCCAGGTCATACACCATCCTGACTTGTAAATATATTACTGCTTCCTCCCCATTGTTGCGTCCAATTCCTAAAACCTCCTCCTAGGAAGGTCAACAGGAATTTGGGTTTACATTTATTTATTATTTTAGCTTTGAGAAGTCATCTCACCATCTCTCTTTCAAGGGCAAATAGGAATGGGCGATAACATCTAGATTCCAAAAAATAATAAAATCAGAGAATGTTATGATGTGGAACTGATCGTGTACAAGTCAGGTGAAGTCAGAATCGATCAGGGCTTTCAAAGGGAAATAGCTGGCACATAAGGTAAATTAATTTACAAGCCAATGGGAAAAGAGACAGAGAATGGGACCAGCAGGATTAGTTACGTCTACAAAAACTGGAATCAACTCTTTGAATCAAATTCTGTACCATAATGATTCTATGATTTATGATACACCAAGTGAATGAAATGGGATCTGTCTAATTCACCCTGGTCAGAAATGTTAACTGCAGATGCTGGTTTACACCAAAGATAGACACAAAATGCTGACGTAACTCAACGGGACAGACGGCATCTCTGGATAGAAGGAGCGGATGACGTTTCGGGTCGAGACCCTTCTTCAGACTACAGTGGTGGTGTAGAATGTGTGGCCACTACTACATTAGACTCAGTGATGAATTTCAGAGATAAATTCCACATGTGTAGGAGAGAACTGCAGATGCTGGTTTAAATTGAAGGTGGACACAAAATGCTGGAGTAACTCAGCGGGACAGGCAGCATCTCCGGAGAGAAGGAATGGGCGACGTTTCGGGTCTGAAGAAGGGTCTCGACCCGAAACATCACCCATTCATTCTCTCCAGAGATGTTGCCTGTCCCGCTGAGTTACTCCAGCATTTTGTGTCTCCCGATGAAGTTCACATGTCGTATTGTTCTAGCACTGGCCGTCACTAGGCGCAATGGCGACAGATGGCGCAATGGGCTAAGTGTTCGGCTGGCAACCTGAAGGTGGCCGGTTCGAATCCTGCTTGGAGTGTGTACTGTCGTTGTGTCCTTGGGCAAGACACTTCACCTACCTTTGCCTGGGACTAGAGACGGAAATTAGCTACTGATTAGCTACAATCTCGCATATTTACATGCAAAATGTTAATTAATATGCACTGTCCTTATAAACAAAACATCACTAGCACTGTATGGTTTTGCAGTTACTTTATATGTGCAGCGGAGGCCATCACACTTGCCTTTATTGCGTTCTTCAGCCAGTCAGGTCACTGATGGGTTTGAACCTTCCTTGACAAAGGAGGGTGGTTATTTAACCCTATTGCACATTTACACCAGCTTCAGCCGGACTCTCAGCAGCGACCTGCTGGCTTTGCAGTGGTCAGTGTTCACGGCCTCCCACTTCCAATGCTCAATTTCCTCTCCATTCTGCACTCTCAGTAACACTGGAGATTTGATCACATTGAATATTAATAAACATTAATTAAGTTTGCATTCAAAGTTTAAATGTGTAGAATATAAAGCGTAATGGCGGTGAGTGATCTTGCCAACTTCGTGAATCAGAAGTGTTTATTTCAAATGTATGCACCGGATGTGAACCAGAACAATTACGCTGCTTGCTGCAGATTTCCGGGCGCATTAAGCTCTACAACAACAATAATGACACCAAAAAAATTAACAGTTAGAATAAATTACTTGGTGATGGGTGTGAATCGTTAGGAATTAGACACATTCCCTTTCCTTCTCGCTTAGCCTTACCTTTTTTAGATTCCTTACTTATTTTCTTTTTCTTTTCTGTGGGGCCTTTTTTTTCTTCTTTTCTTTTCACATTTTCAAGCGCGCAGTCTACTTCACCATTATCATTCACTTAACGCCAACTACTGCGGACTACACTCCACTACTATCCTCACTCTTTTCTTCTTTCTCTTTCTTCTTTTCTCTTTTTCTATTATAAAGTTTTTGTTTTTTTTAAAGTTGTACAAGAAATATAGTATGTTGCATATTAGGACTAAGGTGTATGTACATTGCTTCTAATTAAATTTTTATTTTTTTAAGAATAAATTACTTGGAATAAATCAGACCACATTGGTGCAATAATCAAAGTATGTTAAGCAACCTATGTCCAATTGTACCCTCCTGTCACGACAGAACATTGAAGAGTGCAACTGTTTCACGAGTCTAGTGTTGGCCTTGTGAACAATGTGGCCTAGCCATTAGATTCTTCAGAATGCAATTGGACCTTAGTTCCAAGGGATGTTGGCTTGGAATATGACGAAGACATTGGCTCATTTTTGCTGAGACAACATTGATGGTATCCCTCCAGTTGAGGTGTGGTGAATCTCATTGAGGTAAATGCTGTTGGTTCACCACATCTCAAGAGTGCACAGGATGTCAAGAGTCACTGTTGCCCAATAGCATATCAGCTCTGTGCTGTGTTTAATGTCTTGATTTTTGAATATTCCTTTCCTCAGGCTAAGGGCCGTGCCTGCACGAGGCATGGTGATGAATGCATTATCGATGTTTGTTTTCGTTGTGAAATTACTCCTGAGATGTGAAAAGTAGTCGATGGAAATGGTGGCAGAGAACTTTTATTTTGATTATACATTATGTACTTTGAGTATAGAAGCTGGGATGTAATGTTAAAATTGTACAAGGCATTGGTGAGACCAAATCTGGAGTATGGTGCACAATTTTGGTCGCCCAATTATAGGAAGGATGTCAACAAAATAGAGAGAGTACAGAGGAGATTTACTAGAATGTTGCCTGTGTTTCAACAACTAAGTTACAGAGATAGGTTGAATAAGTTAGGTCTTTATTCTCTGGAGCGCAGAAGGTTAAGGGGGGACTTGATAGAGGTCTTTAAAATGATGAGAGGGATAGACAGAGTTGACGTGGACAAGCTTTTCCCTTTGAGAATAGGGAAGATTCAAACAAGAGGACATGACTTCAGAATTAAGGGCCAGAAGTTTAGGGGTAATATGAGGGGGGAACTTCTTTACTCAGAGAGTGGTAGTGGTGTGGAATGAGCTTCCAGTGGAAGTGGTGGAGGCAGGTTCATTGGTATCATTTAAAAATAAATTGGATAGGCATATGGATGAGAAGGGAATGGAGGGTTATGGTATGAGTACAGGCAGGTGGGACTAAGGGGAAAAAAAATTTGTTCGGCACGGACTTGTAGGGCCGAGATGGCCTGTTTCCGTGCTGTAATTGTTATATGTTATATGTTATATGGTTACTTAGTGAAAGGGTATTTTTCTCATATGCTTCAGTGAACAATCCGACAATGACCAAGAACTCAGCCTCAGTAATGTAGTGACAACATCAGTCCCTCGACCCTGAGAACCATTATTCATTTCAATACAGACTCTACTTTATTAAATTGGTATATCAGTTGAGAATATTCTTCAGGCTTCAAAGTGAGAGGGAGTAGGACCCATGCCACACCAGGACTCGCACAATCAACCTCCTCCAACACCTAAAACTTTAGACCAATCCTCCACAGACTAGTCTTTCCAGGTGGAGTAAAACGAGTATTTATTTGTCCTGAGCTCCAGATTGGAACTGGACCAAAGAAACCCTTAAGGACCTGTCCCACTAGGCAACTTTTTAGGCGACCGTCATAGTCGTAGCAGGTTGCCAAAAAACTGGCGACTGGACTAATGGGCCTGACACCTAGGCGATTTTTTAGGCGACTGCTGGCAACTACGACAATGGAATTCACCGAAGTCAGCACCAGCGACAACCTAAGTCACCTGGAGACCTTCGCTTTTTCCCCATGGCTCCTCAGAGTTCCTTGCCTGGGAGTTCTGCAATCTATAGAATGCTGCTGTTCCACCACCTTGTGGAGAAATAAAACTGGCTTGCTCCTTCCATCGAGTTATTACAACGGGTCTTGAGTTGTGACCTCCAGGCACCTGATTCTCACAGGTGCCTGCATGCCTGGCTGGGGCCTGGAAATATTTAAGCGAGGTTCGTGGTCACAATTGACATAGGCCACATATCCCCAGCCTTGCCAACTGCTGTCAGACTACACACCCTTGCTGCCCCCTCTTAAAAATCAAAACTACAAATTAAATTGTTCAGCAGCCCACCACCTGAATCAAACCCAAAGCCATTTAAAAAACAGTGGGTGTAAAAAGACCAAACGTCAGGGTAAATGTGAAATGGTCGTCAACACATTTTGTTTCTTCTCCACAGCGTTCCAGCAGCCAACGAGAGAGCACCTTACTTAGCAGTGATCAGCAAAAGCATTGGGCAATGTTCAAGGACAGGTCATTTAGAAGGAAACAGTTTGGTATTAGAATCTGCATGTGTTAACCAGGAAGGAATCACGGTATTAAAAAAAAAAGGTTTTGTTTCTCAAAATTTCACTTGTTGCTTGCACATTGATGCCACCATATTAAATCAAATTCCAGATTGATTCACAGATAGAAAGTGCTTCCTTACAGAATTAAATAAAGAATAAACTGATTTATGTATCGCTATTAAAAGCAGAGCAGAAATTGATTTTCCTTCTGAGATTTGAAAATGGATGGAATACAGACTCCAGTCTCCCGTCTGAAGAGGGGTCTCAACCCGAAATGTCGCCCATTCCTTCTCTCCAGAGATGCCGCCTCACCTACTGAGTTACTCCAGCATTTTGTGTCTAATTTTATTTTTATACGTTTGCAGACTGCTCTTATACATATTATAGAACTCTGCCTTTCTTTTTCTGTTTATCGGGTCTCTGTCAGTCCGCTTTCATATATAACAAGACGGAATATTTTCAACCTTTACAATTAAGAACCATTAACAGAAATGAAAACTTGTTCAACTTTGAAACAAACTATTTAGATATAAGTTAACTTTCGCAGGTCATTTAGCTGTGAAGGAGGCTAAGCATTCAAATGCTCCAATCTCAAGAAGGGTCAAGACCCAATACATCACCTATCCATGTTCTCCAGAGATGTAGCCTGACCCGCTGAGTTACTCCAGCACTCTGTGTCTTTTTTTGTAAACTAGCATCTGCAGTACCTTATTTCTACATTCAACTGAAATGTTAACTTCACCATCATTCTGCATCATTTGTATTCCTGGATCAATCTGTGCATTTTTAGCACGAGGCAACCTCCAGCTGAGCACCAGTTACATGCTGGGCCTCAAACAACCAGGAGAAGTATAACAGGAGAACTGGCTGCCTTCTGCAACTTTCTCTCAAACTAGGCATCTTGATGCTCATCAACGGGCAGCACAGTGGGGTAGCGGTAGCGTACAGTTTTGGTCTCCTAATCTGAGGAAAGACATTGTTGCCATAGAGGGAGTACAGAGAAGGTTCACCAGGCTGATTCCTGGGATGTCAGGACATTCTTATGAAGAAAGACTGGATAAGACTCGGCTTGTACTCGCTAGAATTTAGAAGAGTGAGGGGGGGGGATCTTATAGAAACTTACAAAATTCTTAAGGTGTTGGACAGGCTAGATGCAGGATGATTGTTCCGGATGTTGGGGAAGTCCAGAACAAGGGGTCACAGTTAAGGATAAGGATAAGGGGTTTTTCACACAGAGAGTGGTGAATCTGTGGAATTCTCTGCCACAGAAGGTAGTTGAGGCCACAGTTCATTGGCTATATTTAAGAGGGAGTTAGATGTGGCCCTTGTGGCTAAAGGGATCAGGGGGTATGGAGAGAAGGCAGGTACGGGATACCGAGTTGGATGATCAGCCATGATCATATTGAATGGCGGTGCAGGCTTGAAGGGCCTACTCCTGCACCTATTGTTTATGTTTCTCTGTTTCCACTGCCTTACAGCTGCAAAGACCCTGTTCGATCCTGACTACAGGTGCTTGTCCGTACAGAGTTTGCACGTGTTCCCCGTGACCCGAGTGGGTTTCCTCCGAGATCTTTGGTTTCCTCTCACAATTCAAAGACGTAGATTAATTGGCTTGGCATAAATGTATAATTGTACCTAGTATTTGCGGTAGACGCCTCCTATTGGTGTCCAAACATCTTTGCATTAGGCTCAGGAATATCCTCCATGAAATCTCCCCCCCGCCACCTATCTCTCTTTGAACCCATTTATTCTATCGAGCTGCTCAACTCTCCTTGCATTTGCTACTTAACCTCAATGTCACGACAACAAGATAAGCATATTGAGCTATTTGTCTACATGTGGAAACAATGCATTATCATCTACATTGCTAAATTCCACCCTTTACCTTACACCATAATATTCTAAAAGATCTATTACACTCTTGGTAAGGTGCTCCATCATGCAGGAAATAAAAAGGCTCTTTATCCTGGCGAGTTCTACACACACACCTCAAGGTCCTGTACGTCATTGGCAAAGAAAATGATATCTTTGGCAATCCAGTGTTATTGATGCAAATCATCACAGATAAAAATTAAAATAACCACGTTGCAAAACATCTAGTGGCCTGTACTTTCGCTGGCTGACTGAATGTGAGTCATTCAAGGTGTCACAGTGGTTTAGTAAACACTCAAGGTATTGACACACTCAGGCAATTGAACTAATAAAGAGCAGGAGGCGAGATTGATCTTTTCTGATATCCTGAACTGCAGTTTGCTCCAGAGTAGTCAGATGGCTCAATTAACATTTTCGCCTCATTACTGTTTTCTCTGTAAACTCACTGGCTACTAACTTGCAATGACGTTTGCAGGAGATACTTTCTGGGAGTAGGTGAGAACTTCACAACCAACATGAATTGAAAATCCATTCTTTCATTAGGATGGCAATTGAATTTTAATGTTTCTGAGAAGGAAACACCTCCAACTTTCCCTCCAGGTTAAAGTACCAAAGTCGGTTAAATTATTGCATCTGGCTGCCTCGCAGTGCCAGAGACCCAAGGTTGATCCTTCCCTCAGGTACTGTCTGTGTGGAGTTTGCACGCTATCCTTGTGACCTCGTTTCCTCCAGGTGCTCCAGTTTCCTTCCACATCCTAAAGCTATGCGAGTTTTGTAGGTTAATTGGCCAATGCAAATTGCCCCTAGTGTGTAGGGAGTGGATGTACAAGTGGAATAACATAGATCTAGATCTAAACTCAGTTAAGATTTCAAATGTTGTATCTCTAAACTAAGGGAATTGTCAGATGTAGAAGGCCTGAAAGGCAATATGAAAAACTCCAGACAATCCCATCTTTATTTAACCTTGAATCTCCAAAGGCCATCTCCCCGTATACTGTATCTTCATGTTGGTGAGCATCCCTTTACTCCTGGGCAGTAACAACTAGCAGGATATACTCCTGTCCTCTAGCCAGCTGCCAGATTTTTTCCATTTTGAGTTAACAGTTAAACAATTATCTGTCAGTTTGTGAGCTATGCACAAACCTACTAGATGCTAAAAGTGCACACCAATAGTGCACACCAATAGTGAACAACAAATACAGTGCAAAGAAAATATTGAACTCAAGCTCTCGAATCTGCCCAGCTCTACTCACCAAGTGTCGAAGGAATGACATGGTATAAATCCTTGCAAAAAATAAACCACTATTTCAATTGCGACATTTTCTGACATCATTCCCACTGGCAGCAAAAGTAGGGTTTTGGAAAGAGAGGGGAGAGCTCAAATTGCATAAGAAAACACTGCATTCAAAGTTTCTGCCAATTCCCCAGATTCTACCGCTGGGACAGATGTCACATTACATACTTTACTCCAGAAATTACATCTCAAAAGATTTGTGTTGAGTTGTGCTCACAAGTATGTGTCATTTCACTTTTATTCATGGGGAAACTAGGTGAGAAGCCAAGGTCGTTGGCACAGACGGTGGTTAATATGAAGTCATTAATTATTAAGTAGCGTGGTGGAAATGACGCAAACAGCAGAGATATATTTCATCTGCACACAGGTGGGTCTACCCAAGGAAAAATCAACAAGGAATATGCGTGAGTGGTTTATTATTACTATAATGATTCGGATGTGAAACAACATATACTGCAGGTTTAAACCCATGAGAATTAATGGACTGAGCATTAGGGACACAAGCATATTCGCTTTCACAAAGAGTGCCAAACTGCACCTCCCATTAAGAGAGTGACGTTGCTCTTACAAAGCCTGCCTACCTGCAGCCTGTGGTATGTTTGGCTGACTCGATATGGAAAGCATGTGGTGAAGCTGCTTTTTACAGGGTGGGGACATTTTTGAAAAAAAAATAACCACAGATAATTGGAAATACATGCTTCTTACTGTAACACAAGAGAAAATATTTTCGACTGTCTTCCTTAAATATGAAAACGTGCCTTAAATAATAATAATAAGAAGAAAATTAGAAAAACAATAATAAGAAGAAGAAATTAGAAAAACAAATAATTTCAAAGGTCTGTGCAATAATATCATTCAGCAAAATCAGTGCTATTTTTAACAAGAACAATAAGAAGATCTGCCACATTTTTTACTTCTAGTAGGGTGGGTACTGGAAGGTTGAGGTAGCTAAGTTCCTGGGCCAGTAATGCAGAGACCTGGACAATTTAGGGCACGGTTCATATTCCACCTCGGCTGCTGTGGAATTTATATTTGGTTAGTAGAAAATATGAGCAGGAGACCATCCCAGAGAGCACCACAATCATAAAAACAGATGCCAGACATTCCGATTCACTCCACAAGATTTAAAAAAGGCTTGTGGCTCAGGCTCCAGGGAAGACTATGGGACCAAGCAACAACACAGTTGTTATACTGAGAACCTGCGTTCCAGAGCTGGTCAACACTGCACAGGACCACACTGACATTTCTTGCACTATGTGGAATATGCTCCATGCCATGGATCATCTATTTGGCATATTGGTCCTAACACGGATGTGAATGCTTGAGTCTGGTCTCTAGCACTTGATTGGTGGCCCTAATGCCCCTGTCCCACTTAGGAAACACGGACGGAAACCTCTGGAGACTTTGCGCCCCACTCAAGGTTTCCGTGCGGTTCCCGGAGGTTTTTGTCAGTCTCCCGACCTGCTTCCGCTACCTGCAACCTCCAGCAACCACCTGCAACCTCCGGGAACAGCACGGAAACCTTGGGTGGGGCGCAAAGTCTCCAGAGGTTTCCGTTCAGGTTTCCTAAGTGGGACAGGGGCATTACAGTATTGAGGATGGGGATGACCATAAAAGTCTGCTCCTTCCATTAGCTATTTAATTGTTCATGTCACTCATTATTCCCCAAACCGCACTATTCTCACTTATTAGTGGAGGCGGGAGCTGCTGTCAACATTTAAGAGGCACCTACTCACCAATAACTTGCTCATCAATACCCAATCTTATTTTCACCAGAATTACTGCTCCAGATTTCATCACAGCTCTGAAATTGGACGGCACTGGGGCTAGCTCCTCTTCCTAGGACTATATCAGATGTCATAATGCATGTGTATAGTACACACGTGTATAGTACCAAACTGTTGCATCAGTGGCAGGTGGCACAGTCGTGCAACGGTAGAGTTGCTGCCTTCAGTGCCAGACACCAGAGTACGATTCTGACTATGGGCGCCGTCTGTACAGAGTTTGTACGTTCTCCCGTGACTATGTGGGTTTCCTCCAGGATTCCACCCACATTCCGTGCAGGTTTGCAGGGAGGGGCTGTTTCCACACTATCTCCAAACTAAAATTTAAACTAAGCTTTGGTCCAGAAATCTGAATTCAAGAGGTAGGTGACAATGAGTGCCTTTGGCATCAAGACAGCATTTAACTGTTAAATGTGGATAAATGTGAGGTTATCCATTTTGGTGGCAAAAACGGGAAAGCAGACTATTATCTAAATGGTGGCCGATTGGGAAAGGGGGAGATGCAGCGAGACCTGGGTGTCATGGTACACCAGCCATTGAAGGTAGGCATGCAGGTGCAGCAGGCAGTAAAGAAAGCGAATGGTATGTTAGCTTTCATAGCAAAAGGATTTGAGTATAGGAGCAGGGAGGTTCTACTGCAGTTGTACAGGGTCTTGGTGAGACCACACCTGGAGTATTGCGTACAGTTTTGGTCTCCAAATCTGAGGAAGGACATTATTGCCATAGAGGGAGTGCAGAGAAGGTTCACCAGACTGATTCCTGGGATGTCAGGACTGTCTTATGAAGAAGAAAGACTGGATAGACTTGGTTTATACTCTCTAGAATTTAGGAGATTGAGAGGGGATCTTATAGAAACTTACAAAATTCTTAAGGGGTTGGACAGGCTAGATGCAGGAAGATTGTTCCCGATGTTGGGGAAGTCCAGGACAAGGGGTCACAGCTTAAGGATAAGGGGGAAATCCTTTAAAACCGAGATGAGAAGAACTTTTTTCACACAGAGAGTGGTGAATCTCTGGAACTCTCTGCCACAGAGGGTAGTTGAGGCCAGTTCATTGGCTATATTTAAGAAGGAGTTAGATGTGGCCCTTGTGGCTAAGGGGATCAGGGGGTATGGAGAGAAGGCAGGTACGGGATATTGAGTTGGATGATCAGCCATGATCATATTGAATGGCGGTGCAGGCTCGAAGGGCCGAATGGCCTACTCCTGCACTAATTTCTATGTTTCTATGTCTAACTGAATGTGGCATCAAGGCACCCTGGTAAAACTGACGACAATGGCCATCAAGGGTAAACACTCCAAAGTCCGGAGACATACTTTGCACCAAAGAACATGTTGTGCTCGTAGAAGGATTAATACCACAGTATTAGGTCCTCAATCTGTAGCCGACTTGCCCCAGTTGCTTGAGCAATGACTTTCCTTCCATTACTTTGTCAGAAGGGTGAATGTTTCCTAATTGCTCAATGTTCAGTTCCAGTCCGCAAATGCTTACAGGTAGAAAAACCCAGATGACATCTTGCTGCACTGTGTCAATACAGCCTTTTGAATGTCGGTGCCATTATTTGCCCTTGGTGTCCCAGTTTGATGAAATGTGGACAGGTATGATACAAATAACATTCAGATTCTTGTACAGCCTGTTGCCTATCAAACCATACTTCAAATTAACCTGAACAACAGCTTCAGAACACTAACAAGTCAAAAAATAAAAGGTAAATAAGCCGAAAAGATGAAAGATCTGGTGGAGAAATAAATCAGAGAACTAAGAACTAATGCCCCTGAGAACTAACGGAAACCTCGGGAGACTTTGCGCCCCACCCAAGGTTTCCGTGCGGTTCCCGGAGGTTTTTGTTAGTCTCCCTACCTGCTTCCACTACCTGCAAACTCCGGCAACCACCTGTAACCTCCGGGAACCGCACGGAAACCATGGGTGGGGCGCAAAGTCTCCAGAGGTTTCCGTTCAGGTTTCCTGAGTGGGACAGGGGACATTACTAACAACATTAGTACACCCATGGCATTTGTTTTGTTTTGGGAGTTTAGCAATACTGGTTCAATCCTGTCCACTGACTGCACTGCCCATCTAACTGTGGGAGAGAATATTTTGCCATCTGGTCCATATTGTCGAATGCAAATAATCAAACAACTGAAGAAAAAAACTATTTGATGTGAACTGGAAGATCCAATAATTTGGACCATATGGAGATGGTGCATGGAAACACCAGATGTAAAGGCAGCTGGACCTGATGAAATCCAAGTTGAATTCACTTTTGTTTTCATGTGCTGAGATTTGACATCATGAAGGATGGAGATGTCTCGAAAACTCCATAATGCATTTTTGCTTAAATGATCATCACCTTCACAGACACCTCTGTACACTAAAACTGCTGGGTTTAAATGCAATTCAATGGGTATAGAATCTCTTTGTTGTCGACATCATCCCATTTCTACTATTGAGCACGCATTACATAGCTTCAGCAGGTCAACAAAGTGTTTAGATTATGTCTGGAAGTGCTCCATTGTGGGCTTTGTGACACTTCCACTGCACCCTGATTGAAGCCTTGGTTTAAGGTAGAGTGAGCTATTCCACATGGTCACAGATTGTGGCAGAATATACTTCTGCTGCTGCTGACATGCAACGTCTTCCAGCTCGTGGGTAGCTGTGGTCAGTGCAGACAATGAAATGCTACACACAAGTATTCTCCGAGTCCACGCTACCCACAGCTGCCTTCATGTGCCCCCACATGTGCCACTAGCTTCAAATCAGTAGAAACACAAAAGTGACAAATAAATAACATGAACTGCTGGGTAATCTTAGAAATGCACGGTAGCGGTGCGGAAAAAGCAGTGCCGAGACCACAACTGTCATGTGTTTTGACCACCTGCAAGCCAAATAGTTGCAATCAGTTAGATAGAGCTCTAGGGGCTAGTGGAATCAAGGGATATGGGGAGAAGGCAGGCACGGGTTATTGATTGGGGACAATCAGCCATGATCACAATGAGTGGCAGTGCTGACTAGAAGGGTCGAATGGCCTCCTCGTGCGCCTATTTTCGATGTTCCGACATCTCAAACAAGAGATGAAATGATTTTATGACAAACAACTGAACAGATGAGAACAACAGGACAAGCAGCAGGTCTACAGTCCACGTCTAGAATAATTCTGAAATACAACTAAGAAAGGAAATAAAGACTTGTTTTAAACTTCTTCACACTCTCTTCAAGGCATTGGAATGATCACTGTGCACTATTTTGCTGCGGCAAGTTGAGTGAAAGTTATCTTCAGCAAATAGTATGATAATGAACTAATAATCTGCTTGTATCAATGTTCAGGACAAGGTAAATATTACCTGAGATGCCAGGGATAATTCATTCACAATACTGCATTTCTGCTCTGATGTGTCTGCAAAGTCTGAAACTTGAACATTGGTGCTGCTAAGTAAACAAGAGCCGAGCATTAAACATAAAGAGGGAATAGTGGAAGATAAGCAATTGAGGTATATATGGTGCAGCACAGTGGCGCAGCGAGTAGAGTTGCTGCCTAAAGCCCCTGTCCCACTTAGGAAACCTGAACGGAAACTTCTGGAGACTTTGCGCCCCACCCAAGGTTTCCGTGCGGTTCCCAGAGGTGGTTGCCGGAGGTTGCAGATAGTGGAAGCAGGTAGGGAGATTGGCAAAAACCTCCGGGAACCGCACGGAAACCTTGGGTGGGGCGCAAAGTCTCCAGAGGTTTCCGTTCAGGTTTCCTAAGTGGGACAGGGCATTACAGCGCTAAAGACCAAGGTTCTATCCCGACTAAAGCATGCTGTCTGTATGGAGTTTGTACATTCTCACTGTGACCGCGTGATTTTCCTCCAGGTGCTCCAGTTTCCTCCCACATTCCAAACACGTGCAGGTTTGAAGGTTAATTGGCTTCTGTAAATTGTCCTTGGTGTGTAGGATATAAATCGGCATGGACTCTGGGCCGAAGGGCCTTATCCCACATCATATCCCCAAAACTAAACTAGTTTCACTAAAACCAAAGTTAAAATAACCATAATAAAAATCCGAAGGAAATATTAACGGGAGCATCATTAAAATAATGGGTAATGAGATCAGATGCGTCTAATACAGGTGAAACAAGCAGATTTCTTCTGCATTGAGATCCATAACATTCTATAATAAGCTCGGAGCTTCTCCAATTACTGTGGATGAAGGGCTGCAGCTGCTGAACTAATGAGCGGTCCACTCCAGCTGAACAACAGCTGAAGTGTAGCACAGAGACACAGCTGGTAGAACTGTTGTTTCAAAGCCCCAGAGGCCCAGGATCGATTCTGACCTTGGGTGCTATCGGTGTAGATTTTGCATGTACTCCCTGTGACTGTGTGGGTTTCCTCCAGCTGTTCTTTAGTTGTGGTCGGGTGATTCAGTTGCCTGACAAAAGCTGGGAAGAAACGGTCCCTGAATCTGGAGGTGTGCGTTTTTACACTGATGGGGGAGGAGAGAAGAGGGAATGGTTAGGGTGCCACTCGTCGATTATGCTGCTGGCCTTGCCGAGGCAGCATGAGGTATAAATGGAGTCAATGGAAGAGAGCCTGGTTTGTGTGATGGTCTGGGCTGCGTCCACAATTCACTGCAATTTCTTACGGCCACACGAGTGGGGAACAGATTCGTGAAATTTGAGCAATGTATATAGACTGTATTGAACAATTTATATAGCCTCTGAAAATGTCGGATGAATTTTTTGCACGGTTCATGTATTGTATATATATTTATTACCTGAATAAAGTCTATATTGAAATTTTTTACAGATTTCTTATGGATGGAGCTGTCCACAAACCAATCTGTTAAAATATTTTCTATGACGCCTTCCACAACTATTTTGTTTACTTGTCACACGGACAACATCCAGACTTGGTTTAAGGAATTGTTTATCATTCCATTAAACTACTAATCACATTTCCAATTATTTTGGTTATATTCCAAGAATCCAAAAGTATTGTTTACTGTTAATTCTAACATAGAAACATAGAAAATAGATGCAGCAGTAGGCCATTCGGCCCTTCGAGCCTGCACCGCCATTCAATATGATCATGGCTGATCATCCAACTCAGTATCCTGTACCTGCCTTCTCTCCATACCCCCTGATCCCTTTAGCCACAAGGGCCACATCTAACTCACTCTTAAATATAGCCAATGAATTGGCCTCAACTACCTTCAGTGGCAGAGAATTCCAGATTCACCACTCTCTGTGTGAAAAATGTTTTTCTCATCTCGGTCCTAAAAGATTTCCCCCTTGTCCTTAAACTGCGACCCCTTGTTCTGGACTTCCCCAACATCGGGAACAATCTTCCTGCATCTAGCCTGTCCAACCCCTTAACTGTTGTTAACAGTTCTAATTGTAATTCAAATTCATGCCTCGAGTTTGAAATCGAGCCTCAATTGGTTTTTCCAACCATAGCTGCACCATAATTATGTTTCCAATCAAACTATTAGATGGAGCACTTTAACATCAGAGACTTTCTAAGATGCGGGCCTTTTTAAGAACACAGACCTCATTTCAACCCCAGCCTGGATGAATGACAAAAGCTGCAGAGAAGTACAAGCCAAAACAATTCCACTTTCTGATCTGAAGAGAAGCAACAAAATGCCCATAAAAAATTTACGCAATAGTCAATTATTTTTTTAGCAATTTTATATTCATGGAGTCTCAGTGCCAAAAAGCATTGGTCAGCTAGAGAAAGAGGATAGATGCAGTGATGGCCTCTCATTAATGTCTATGGAGTTCCCATCGGGCAAACAGTATAGAAGTGTAAATTCTGCCCTTGCTAAATGATTACACATTTTTTCCATTCCTGAATGGAGTGAGTATACGTGAATTATAATTAACAATTAACTTTTTCCCCATTTAAATGATTCAAGACTTGCACAGCAAAACTGTCAACATCCATTTGTATGATAACTTCCATCTGCAAAACATTTTCAATGGAATTTCTTTTTGGCTGTGTGTTTCAGGAACCATTGCTTTGCTTCAGGAACCATTGCTTGCATGCTTCATACATCTGCGACACATAACAAGCTGTACTGAACTATAAACCCATTATCCTTCTGTTGTTTGTTGTCCAAGAAACGTTAACTATTTACTTTCCAACTGAAGATAATATTGGACTTTCAACATAATAAAGCATAAACCACTTGTGTAAAAATGGATTATCCTTCATCAGTTTTATTGTCTACTGATGAAATCAAGACAAAAGCACATAGTATATATTCTTAAGAAAGAGTGAAGCCTAGTACACTGGGAATCAAGACTAGTTACCTTCCGATTCAGATTCTGTGTGTCATTAAGAAAAGGCATGTATGAATACAGGACAAGTTCACAGATGCTTCCAGCTCCCAATATGTTAACCGTGGAATACCAAAATCATACATTTCAGTAATATTCAAATCTCTGATCTAACCCTAGCGAGGTTAATTCCCGGGATGGCGGGGCTGTCCTATGCTGAGAGAATGGAGCAGCTGGGCTTGTACACTCTGGAGTTTAGAAGGAAGAGAGGGGATCTAATTGAAACATATATAAGATCGTTAAGGGCTTGGACACACTAGAGGCAGGAAAGATGTTCCTGATGTTGGGGGAGTCCAGAACCAGGGGTCACAGTTTAAGAATAAGGAGTAAGCCATTTAGAACGGAGACGAGGAAACACTTTTTCTCACAGAGAGTGGTGAGTCTGTGGAAATCTCTGCCTCAGTGGAGGCAGGTTCTCTGGATACTTTCAAGAGAGAGCTAGATAGGACTTAAAGATAGTGGAGTCAGGGGATATGGGGAGAAGGCAGGAACGGGATACTGATTGGGGACTGATTGGGGATGATCACATTGAATCATTTGGCTTAAAGAGCCAAATGGCCAACTCCTGCACCTATTGCCTATTGAGGATTAAAAAAAAACATTATCGCTAGCACTTGTGGCAATGAAATGACTGAAGATGAATAAAACTCATCTGCATTGAGAAGTGATGTCAGTTACAGTATTGTCATCACTGTATGAAATGATGGAAAATAAATTCCACTATATTGCATTTGTCACCTATTGAATTTCTAAAGGTTGATGATAGAGAATGTACTTAGTTTCTTATAATGAGGAAATCTGCATTTGCAAACAAGAGCCATGTCACGTTTTGTTTGTGTTTAGATTATCTGGGAGCAGCTTTGCAAAATAACCCAGATTCCTAGGACTTTTGTGGGGGAAAAAAATTACCTAGTAGTGTTGAACTGGGAGTTATCAGTAGTGATCAGTGCAATAAAAATGAAGCAAATACTAGTCAAAAACCAATGGCTATGAGAGTTTCTGGACTAATTTTATTCTAAAATGTTTTTTTTAAGTCTGTGCTTACATAGCCTCATCCTAAACATCCAACAAAACCGACAACGCTCGTAAGTAAGCCTCAAGATCAAAGGGAACTGAATGCAAGCTGAAAATGTAACTGGACACCAGTTCTTCAAAATAATGTTGCACAGATGTACAATACAAAACCACAGTTTTTCCAAGGATAAAATAAAACTCAAAAACACAGTTTTACAGAAATGGCAGATCAATAAATCAATGAACGTTGATAGAAGTGGATACGGTGTTGCGCGCACAGAAGACTTGAGAGTCATTTTGTGCCCTCATGTTGATTTTCCCTGCTCCTACTAAAGGGCCTGTCCCACTGTACGAGATAATTCAAGAGCTCTCCCGAGTTAAAAAAAAAAAAAATCTAACTCGTGGTAAGCACGTAGAACGTATGTAGCAGGTACGTCGGAGCTCGGGACGTCTCTTAGCGGCTCGTAACACTAACGGCAGGTACTCGGGAAACGCGGTAAGCTCGTGAAGATTTTTCAACAGGTTGAAAAATGTCCACGAGAGCCCCGAGTACCTACGAGCGGCTATTACCGTAATGCTCCGAGTTCGAATCAGGGGAAACTCGGGAGAACTCTTGAATTAGCTCGTACAGTGGGGCAGGGCTTTAACAGAACCTTCTGAAACTTCACAATTTTTGTATTTAAATAATTTGATGTATTATCTGTCATTTTGAACACAACCTTGTTTTGGACAGGACAGTGATGCAGCTTAGTAGGTCCAGTGATCCTGACCTCCTGTGTTGGCCGTGCAGAGTTTGCAAGTTGACCCTGTGATCATGTGTGTTTTTCCCAAATGCTCTAGTTTCTTCCCACATTTCAATGGTGTGATAGTTGGTAAATTAATTGGTCTCCATAAACTGTCTTTAGTGTGTACATGACTAAAGTAGTATTTGGGGGAAGTTGCTAAGAACATGGGAAGAACAGGTTATAGGGGAAATTAGTGGGGGAATGGGATGGGATGGGATGGCCCACACTTGATGGGCCAAAAATGGCCTCCTATGAAATATAGAAATATGGAGGAAATATTTCATTCTAGTCTGTGGGACTTATTTCCTGAAAGTTCTTTGAAACCGTATTATAGAGTTTGAATATTGTAATTAGATTAAATATAAGTGTTTTATGAAACATTTAAAATCGTACAGAATAGAAACTGGTCCTCCAGCCCAACTTGTCCTTGTGACCAAGATCATTTCCTGAGCAAGTTCCATTTGTCAGCATTTGGCCCATTTCTCATAAACCTCTCCTAACTATAAACCTTTCTGAATGTCCTTTAAAATTTGTAATGGTACAGACTTCTAGTTTCCTCCGGTTCGGCCCTCCGAGGGAAAACATGTCCCTCTGGTCGCCTTTAAATCTTTCTCTAGTCACCTTAAATCTATGCCCTCTAGTTTTAGATCCCCCTCCCTTGGGGAAAAGGACTGCGGTCATCCACATGATTAATGCTCCCTCATGATTATATAAACTTCTATAAAGTCACTCTTTCGCTCCAGGGAAAACAGTCCCAACCTATCCAGTCTCTCCTTATAAAAAACTATCCAATACTGACAACCTCCTTATGAATCTGTTCTATTCTCTCTCTAGCTTAATCACACCATTTGTATGGTATAAAACTCTTTTTTTTTTTAAATAGCAAATCAAACCCAACGTGCTTTATGGGAACTGGTGTGCTGAAACCTTCTGAAATTCATCACTATAATAATTCCAAAGGCTATACCCAATCTAGACATACTCACTACTCACTACTCCAATCTCACTGTGGCTCTTGTCAGATCAGATTCAGATTCAAACTTTATTGTCATTGTGCAGTGTACAATACAGAGACAACGAAATGCAGTTAGCATCTCCCCAGAAGAGCGAACATAGAATATTGAGCGGTAAAATATGTATATACTAGACCAAGTGCAGACCCGTTGGGTCTGCTCCCCCAATGGTGTGATCCCCCAACCCAATATTCCACCATGCACCCGTCTCCTCCAACGGAACTGAAGCCGTTCCCAAATGTAAGATTCCAGCACTCCCCTGCCTCCCTCAGCAGTGACTTGAAAAAAAATTCCAATTGCACCTCCCCTGCCTGCTGCAGCAGTGAAAAGTTCAGAGTGTTCCTGTCTTGCAACTTTGTTTCGAAGTGTACACAAAAAAGCTGGAGAAACTCAGCGGGTGCAGCAGCATCTATGGAGCGAAGGAAATAGGCAACGTTTCGGGCCGAAACCCTTCTTCAGACTGATCGGGGGCAGGGGTGGGTGGGGACAAGAAAGGGAAAAGGAGGAGTAGCCAGAAGGCTGGGGGATGGGAGGAGACAGCAGGGGGGCTGAGGAAGGGGAGGAGACAGCAAGGACTAACAAAATTGGGAGAATTCGATGTTCATGCCCCCGGGGTGCAGACTCCCCAAACGGAATATGAGGTGCTGTTCCTCCAATTTCCGGGGCTGCTCGCTGTGGCCATGGAGGAGACCCAGGACAGAGAGGTCGGAGGCGGAGTGGGAGGGGGAGTTGAAGTGCTGAGCCACTTGTTTCGAAATGTGTTGGAAGCTGATAGGAAGGAGCAGCCGTCAACGAATCAAAAGGCAGAAAGGCAGCCGGACGGCAGCCGGTCGGATGGCACGAGAGTTTTATATATTAATAGAATAGAACAGAAGATGGTGTTATATAGGTGTTATCCCTAATTGAGAGCATATCAATGTAACAGTTTTCAGATGTATTCAAGAGAGAGTTAGATATTTCATTGTCCTATCTGAGACACATGACAATAAACTCTCTTGACTTGACTCTTGACTTGGTAAAGCTCGAGTTAGATATGGCTCTTAGGGTTAATGGAATCAAGGGATATGGGGAGAAAGCAGGAACACAATACTGATTCTGGATGATCTGCCATGATCATATTGATTGGTGGTGCTGGCTCGAAGGGCCGAATGCCCTACTCCTGCACCTATTTTCTATGATTTTATAATCTGACATTAATATAGGAACATTAATACTTGGGATATCCTCTGTATTTTGCAGTCCATTAATTTAATTAACGATGTTAAGTTTCCAATTGTTACGAGCGGTAAAATATGTCACCACAATTGAAATAAACAGTTCCAAAAAAAAAAAAAGTTGGACAGCAAAACAATAACCTATTTCAGGGGCAGAAAGCAAACAACTGGAGGAACTCAGATGGTCAGACAGCATCAGTGGAGAGAGAAGGACAGACAATATTTGGATGGAAACTCTTCTCAGACTGATGAACAGTTTGTTGTCCATTTCAAAATGTTCCAATTTTCACATCTGAAAATACGATAGTAGAACATGGAAATCTGCTGTCAACCAGCTTCACTCATATAACTAGATTAGTTCAGCATTGAAGCATGTCCGGTTTTTAATTAGACCAGCAGCCCTACATGGCCTTCACCACTGCTTCAGCTATTCACACTGCGTCTCATTAAGAACTTTTTGTACTCTTTGATGCCTTTCTTTTTAATGCCACTTTGGTCGTTTAACTATTTCCTGCTCGTCATTTAACACAGCGGAGGTCATTCCATTTACTTTTCAATATGTGTAACTGTGGTGTATTTCTGCATCTCTCCCCCTGCTTATTTTGTAATGACGTGATACCCGTCTGTGATCCAGAGCCAAAATGTATTTTCTGATCTTTCCCGGATGCTGCCTGAGCTCAAAAGTGGTTGCAGTGATTGCGTTCTTCCACCATAAAGGCAGCGATTTCAGATTGACTCCTTTGGATCGCCTCCATCTAACCCATTCATTAATTGGTACTGAAACTCTTCGTTGCAGTAAAAGAAATGTACTGCAATGCTGTCAAATTAAGGGCTCCAGCCAGTTGGCACAGATGTGCGTGCACATTTTGTTTCTCCAAATTTTCCGTGGGACAAAGATTTCAGTGTACATGGGCACCACTCAACAAACAAATCAGGTTTCGTGGAGAATTGCCATCAATTAAATTGCAAGCTGAATGATGTAAACATTAAACGGGCACATAATAAAAATGAACAGATGTACATTTTCAATCCAGTTAAAATACTACATTACGTGAAATGCCGGGACCTATTAATATTTCCACAAATCAGTTCAAGTGGCATGTGCAATAACTTTGCAAACAACGAGTGCCCTCTAACACCGGAGAAACCAACTTGTACAGCAGGTGACTACTTTGGCAAGCATCTTTAAGTCATCTGCCAGTGCGATCCCAAGTTTCCAGTTAAAAGTCACATGAATTCTCCATTTCCCCTTGACCAATATGCCTGTGGCCTCCTACACTGTTGGAACAAGACACTGCAAAAAGATTGTGGAACAGAACTTAATTTTCTCCCTGGGCCACGTTATAGCCCTCCAGCGCCAATCTTCAATTTGAACTTTCATGTTACCCATTTTTCTCTGGGGGGTTTTTCGAACTGACCAGTTCAACACTTGGTCATCAATCTGTAACCCTGGTTTAGTTTTGCTCTGTCCATTAGCACAGCCTAACCCGATAGGCATATCCTACCACTCTCCAGCATTTAAATCCCTTTGCTCACATTCTCTTTCTCTAATTGCATCATTTCACAAGTTTTATATCCTCTCTCTAACTGCTCTCGTTAACCTATCTGCCGGCTAGCTTCTTCCTCAGCTTATCCTCACTGGAACCCTCGTCTCACCCTAATTCCTTTATCTTATTCAGCCCTTTACCACCTTCTCCGCAATTTAAAATTATTACTTTGCTTCATTTCCCAGTTCTCATGAAGGTTTTCAGCCTGAAACTTTATCTCTGATTCTCCTTTTACAGGGTGCTGCCAGATCTGCTAGTGTTTCCAGCAATTTCTGCTTTCATTATCTTGGTGGATCCTTTCACTGCTATTCCTATGTGGTGACTATTGAGATGGACATGGCCAATGTCCTCTGGTCTTCTGGAACTTTGAGGTGTGTAGGTAATTACTTGCAAGATCCACACTATTGAAAATAAGTATTCCCCAACTGGTTTCGGTATAATTCATGATGTAAAAGATAATGCTCTCGACTTTATCAATGCAGAATCAATTGTCACAAAAGAATGTTGGGCTAACAATTCATTTCAGTGTCGTAGTTATGCCGAACCATCTCCTTTATGCACAAGTTTAAGAAGGAACCACAGATGCAGTTCCTTCCAAAGAAGGGTCTTGACCCGAAACGTCACCTATTTCCTTCGCTCCATAGATGCTGCCTCACCCGCTGAGTTTCTCCAGCATTTTTTGTCTACCTTCTCTTGTGCCCAAGATGCTTTATAGGGCAGGTGGACATAACTGAAACCAATTTGAAGACCAGTTGGGTGTATTTACCATTTTTTTTGCTTTATACTCTTTCTCCAAGTCACTACAAAACGTTCAATTGCTATCCAGTCAACGAGGAACACTCCAAGAATCTGCATTGCTAACACATCTTTGAGTTCAGAAACACAGTAGCTTCCGCCTTTCCAGAAGAGCAAGACATTAGTTACACAAATCTAATTTGTTTTAAACCAGGGGTGGGGAACCTTTTCATGTTGGAATGCTGCATTAAGTTAGCTGTAATCTAATAAGGCCGCATCCAAGAAACTTCAATTAGATATACAGGTGCGCAACCTTTTATCCGGAGTTCCGGAAACCGAAAAGCTCCGAAAACCGGACATTTTTTCCAGGATGTCGTCTGCACACCAAAGCTCGCGTTTGGCGCCAAACTTGACCCGAAATGACCCACGGTCAACCCAGGTCTGTACTACTGTAGCGGCTGCCTCCTCCCCGGAGACCGGGGAGACACTTAAACATCTGTAAATCATTGCTTAAATGTTCTTAGTCCGGGTGGCGCTGGTTGTAGCTCCGACCCCGGCAACTCTACCCCTGGCTGCAAGCGCTCCAAATCCAGCGTGGCCCGCGGTCGGACGCCCGCAGCCCCCATTTCCGCGATGTTGGGAGTCGGCGGCAACAGCGCTCCGGAGCTTACTGCACGGCGACCCAGTAAGGCATTGCCCGCTCCCCGCCTCTCCAACCAGGTAGGGGACTAAGAATTAAAGTTTCCCCCTTCACCCCCCCCCCCCCCCCCCCCCCCCCCCCAACCACATACCCCCCCTCCAAACTAACTGACTACATTTATACAATGATTTACAATGATTCCCCGGTCTCCGGGGAGGAGGCAGCCGCTCCAGACTTTTCAAGCCGCCCGCGCAACCTACCTAATCTACGCTAAAAATATTCCATTCGGAAATCCGAAAAATTCCGAAATCCGAGAAGTGTCTGGTCCCAAGGCTTTCGGATAAAAGGTTGTGCACCTGTACCTCAAAATATACATTATTTTGTTAAAATAGCCCTCATGACTTACTAATGTTTTAATTGTGGCCTTCAGTCGGGGAGGATTATTTTGTTGAATCTTCTTTTACTCTTTGCCATTTAAAATATGTTCATATTAAGATTAAATAAAAATAATAAAAGATGAACAAAAACATATTAAGAAAAATAAAAGGTAGACAAAAATGCTGGAGAAACTCAGCGGGTGAGGCAGCATCTATGGAGCGAAGGAAATAGGCGACGTTTCGGGTCGAGACCCTTCTTCAGACCCGATAGATAGATGTTGCCTCACCCGCTGAGTTTCTCCATCATTTTTGTCTACCTTCGATTTTCCAGCATCTGCAGTTCCCACTTAAATAAAAATAAAAGGATTTGTTCTACAAAATTTGAATTCATTCAAAAGGCTGCTCTTAATGGCCTAGAAGGCCGCAGGTTCCCCACCCCTGTTTTAGACTCTTGACATCACTTTTTGTAAAAGTTCAGTAAACCTTTTTCACGGGGCGACTTGACGCAAGATGTAGCCAGAGTGAAGTGGTCGTGGTCTAGCACGATATCACACGATATAACGGGGGGTAGACAAAGAGTTCCCACGGTACTCGGCATTTCCGTTATTTGTGCGAGTGACTTGTCCGTCTCCCGAGCTTTCCCGTTAAATCTTGAATGACATTGTAAACTGTCAAGTGTAATTAAATCATCACGTGGCACAAATGATGTCACTTTTTTTGCAGACGCTATAAATATCCTCCCTTGGTCGAATTGTTATATACACACACAAAGCAGAGTTTTACTGTGTATGTGGGAGACACAGATGGAGTGAGCACAGTTACTCGGTCTTTACTGTGTGTGGGAGAGGGGGAGAAAGAGACATACACTCACAGAGGCAGAGTCTCTCAGCCTGTGTGAGAGGGAGGGAGGGAGAGAGAGAGAGGCACACACAAGGTGGATGTGAAATCTCACCTGCCTGTTTCAGTGACAGACACCCGCCGCCAGTAAATGAAGACACCCCCATCGGTCTCCCCTTCCTCTCCCTCGACTCCCCCACCTTTCCCTCCCAACTCCAGTCCCGTCCCGACCCCCTGGGAAACTGAAGGGAGCAACAATTAACTGCTGCCTGCCCGCTGAGTTAAAGAGTTCCCACGGTAGTAAGACGATGTTAGTTGTGCCCAAGTTTAAATTTCCAACGTGTGTTTCAGAGTAAATCAAAAACTGTCTGAATCAGCAAGTTAGACACAAAATGCTGGAGAAACTCAGCGGGCCAAGCAGCATCTCTGGAGAAAAGGAATAGATTCCATTTTTGGTCGGGACCCTTCTTCGGGATGATTGTAGGGGGGAACTGGAAGCAAGAAAAGACCGGGACAAATCAGGGCCAACAACAGATGACCTCAGCAGGGTATTTTGAAGAGGGGTCACGACCCGAAATGTCGCCTAACCCTTTCCTCCAGAGATGCTGCCTGACCCACTGAATCACTCCAGCACTTTATGTCTATATTTGGTTACCTGATAGGCCAATTGTTGGCTAGGGATAGTGTGATCCCAAGAGTGAACCAGCGTTGCAAACCTTGGACTGGTTAACCGACATTTACTGCATGGGGGAGGGGGGGGGGGGGGGGGGGGGGGGGGGGAGGAGGGGGTGGGGGGGGGGGGAGAGAGAGAGTGTGTAAGTTACCTAAAATTAAATAATTCAATGTTCATAGTGAACACAGACACAAAATGTTGGTGTAACTCAGCAGGTAAGTCAGATCTGGGAAGAAAAACATAAAAAGCTGGAGTAAGTCAGCGTGTCAGGCAGCATCTATGGAGAAAAAGTATAGGTGGCGATTCGAATCGGAACCCTTCTTCAGACATCCTAATCGGAATTGAGTCTGAAGATGTGTCTCGTCCCGAAACATCACCTATTTTTCTCCAGAGATGCTGCTTGACTCGCTGAGTTACTCCAGCTTTTTATGTCTGTCTTCGTTTTAAACCAGCATGTGCAGTTCACTCCTTTACACGGGTCTCTGGAGAACATTGATTGGTAGCGTTCCGGACCCTGCTTCAGAAAGGCATCGATCGCTGGTCGGCGAGGACTCCGAGCTGTATCTCTCAAAGAAGTACATGTGAAAAATTTCTCACGGGCCATAAAAATGCGGGACCTTTCAGTAAAGTCCCTTTTAAAGATTATAGTTATTTTCTTGAATCTCATTAACATAACTCATGAATAAGTTGATGTCCATATGCAGATGCAAATCTTTATTTTTTAATTCAATCCCACAAAAGACAATTTTTACTCACCTTCTGTCCCCTCTGTCCAGCTTCCGGGTTCACCGCTCGCAGGAGTTCCCACGGTACACGCAAGAGTCAGTACGGATATCGCACTGGCCACTACGTGCATATAATGTTGCAATGTTCAACCACAAGTGTACAAGTCACTCTTGGAGAAATTCAAGCTTGTTTGAATTTTCTCCTGAGTCACCAAGTTACATGAGTACCTGCCGTTAGCGCCACGGTGGTCCACGGTGGTCCACGAATGCCGTACGGTTATCGCAAGAGGTTCCCACGATGTTCAACTTTGGTTAACTCTTGCGTCAAGTTGCCCCGTGAAAAAGGGGTTTAAGGCATGAAATCAATGCTCTTGCTCTATGCAACTGATGAAATCTTATTATTCTTTAATAACAAGTGCCTTTGCATTTTAAGAAATAGAAATGAATAATTTCCAAGTAATAAAATGGTACGCAGAATACACATCAGCCTACTTAAAATCGCATTATTTGGTCTAAAGCATATCTGCCTAATTCAAAACTAAATCTGAATCAGCCCTTATCAGACTATATACTTTGCTTCTCCAGTGCTAAATTTGAAATGTTTCTAACTGAGAGGATCTTTTTTGTTTCACACTTTAAAATAAATAAGTTGCATTTCATATAAATATTTCTACGGACAAACAGTTCTAATTTGGCATCTACCACACCATAGCCAACTAAAATTAAAAAACATAGTCCAATTCAACCCAGTATCCCCCGACTCAATTTGCTCCCTCTCTGCATCATCATTATATTTAATTATTTTCTGTGTTATTTTTGGCCAATACTGTCCAAGGAGATGGTGGAAATCAGAAAAATAAACTGTAGCATTGTTCCATATATTCATCTAATTCACCCCAAGAAATCAGTTGCTTACCTAGAAGTGCGGGATGACTGGTCTGGTTTATTTCTATTGGAACGTCCTGTAAATCACAAAAAAAAGGCATTTAGGATTTAGCCAACTTATGCCGCTCTTATCAAACACCTTATTGAATACGAGTAGCTGTGTGTAAGTCTGCATACATGTGTGAAAACTCAGGAAACAACTTTATTAACCTCTTTCAACAAAGGATGCATTGTAAACCCTGTAATTATCACATGAGCCTACTGGTGCTTTACAGCCTCCCGAACAAACAAAACATCCTGCATCTAATGTCTGATTGATTTATTTGTGTAAAATTAGACAACGTTTCAGATTGAAGACCTTTCATCAGAGGTGATTGTGCCAAGAGTGGCTGCATGCAACATTACTGCATCACTTGGATTTTTTGAAAGCAGTTCAAAGACAGATTTTGATGCGTAGAAAGAAATTTTAAAAAAGAGATGGAATGTAATACTTTATTATTATAAAGGCACAGTGAAATCCCCCTACACCGGGTCACCGGGTACACCCCCCCCTTCCTTCCCCCCCCCCCCCCCCCCCCCCCCCCCCCCCCCCCCCCCCCCCCCCCCCCCTGAACCTCTTCCCCCCCCTCCTGAACCCCCCCCCTCCACGATAGTCCCGATGATTTGCAATTACCAGATTTAGACCACCACTCGGATTAAAAATCTACCCCAGTAATCTCACAATTCCACATTCAAACAAAGTTAACCAAAAACATTTTGGATCTTCAATGTTTGGATGTGACCTTCTTTCCTGTAGTATTGGAATCACATTGCTCAGGAGTTGACACATATCTCCAAATCCTGAAGCTACTCAAATCCACCTGCTTAAACATAATCTTTTGATGTACCATTGTTACACATTTCAAAAGCATTTGCTCCGGATCAGATTCATGAAATGTAAAAGTCAGCCCTGCTGAGTTTTGCCAGCATTTTCTGTTTTATTTCGAATTTTCCAGCAACTGCAGTTAATTTTTATTTTCCAAGAATAGAACGGAACAAATTTCTCCAGGCAATGCGTTGATGTATAGATTCTCCAATGAGTCAAACAGCATGCATTCTTCTTCTGGTGTCAAAATATTGGGAATTACACCATCAGGAATTGTGGAGGCTTGGAAAATTACAGAGATGTGTCATTATGTCCCCACAAAGAAAGTTTATAACATAAATCTATTGTTGTAAAACAACACATCAACTTGTCTGATATATCAGAGCACAATCGGTGCTTAGGATATTCACAATCATTATCTGAATGATCTTGCTACATAAAAAGTTGGTGCAAATAATGTTTGTAATAACCTCTGACACCGACTTATCGTTGTAAAACAGTGTTTCAAATCAGATCTATGATCCCCACAAACGCAAGTTAGTGCATTTCTGCTTCTATGTCTTGGTGTGGCAGCAACATCATGCACATTCCAATCTCTCCTGGCATCTTACCTCCCTTCGCTGTTATTACTCCAGTAACTACAGCTTCAGGAGAATCATTGATAGAAAACACAATCCCTACCCTGGAGAAAAGCAGCAAACCCCACAGGCTTTGGGACAACATAATTGGCAGTAATTCAAAAAAACAACTGAAGTTACAAACTTGAACGCCAGACTTCAACAATGTGCCTGTATTGCTTCGTATTTGATGAAAGGCAGCAAACGCCCTACCTCTAGTGAACAGAAGATGAAAGCACAAATGATACACGAGGAAAATGAGGTCCACACCTTATGTTAACTCTGTTTAGGGCCGGTCCCACGAGCATGCGACCTGCATGCGGCGAGCGCGACCAAACCGGAAGCGTGGGCCGCGCGGAGGTCGAGTGAGTGACGTGAAGTTCGAGCGAAGTCCGCGGGAAGTTTGCACGTGACGTACGGCGTCAAGACGCTGCGTATGCCCGTTGGGGCACTGCGTACGGCGTCGAGGCGGCTGCGGGCCGGCAGGCCGTTGCCGCGTGGAATTTTTGAACGCGGTCAGTTTTACGGAGCCCCACGCGATGTCGGGACCAGCTCCGCACAACTCCATACAGCTCCGTGATCGAAGTGGGACCAGCCCCGCGAGGCCATACGGATCAAGCGACCACGTTAGGTCGCGCTTGCCGCATGGAGTCACATGCTGGTGGGACAGGCCCTTTTGCCATCAAAAATCGCAAGCAAACGCATGGCCCTCAGAATCAAATAATTGCTGTACTAAATAATATAATAAATTAAAAAGAAGTGCTGTTGATATCAAATACAAAATTCACAAGGCACCCATGGCAAAATATTAATGTTCCACATCCAATGATAGTTTATTTCTTCGTTCCAACCAGGTCATTCAGGATACCAAGAGGTGAAGGTTATGGCAAACATAAATGCAAAAAGGGCTTAGTGTTTTACATAGGATGTGTTTTTAAATGGATTCTTTCAATACATGAAGCTTTCCAGAGGGACAAACCACAACTAACATCACACACAGACAATCCAAACAACAAGCTCCTAATCTCTGCCTGGTCATCAAACCACTCTGTGTATATTCAGACAGGAAATGGGAAGATTAAGCTAGTCTCCAGTCACTTCAAAGAGCATTTTTTAAATAGGTTGGAGAGCGAGTTGGAGCATGTATAGCAACCCAGCAACATGTTTTCAGCCAGAGGAGACCCAAGATGAACTGATAGACAATAGACAATAGATGCAGTAGTAGGCATTCGGCCCTTCGAGTCAGCACCGCCATACAATGGGATTATTCACAATCAGTACCCCGTTCCGGCCTTGTCCCCATATCCCCCGACTCCACTATCTTTAAGAGCCCTATCAAGCTCTTTCTTGAAAGTATCCAGAGAACCAGCCTCCACCACTCTCTGAGGCAGAGAATACCACAGACTCACCTTTCTGTGAAGAAGTATTTCATCATCTCCATTCTAAATGTCTTACCTCTTATTCTTAACATAGGGAATATGTTTCCAGCCTCTAGTGTGTTTCAATAAGACCCCCTCTCATCCCAGAGTGTACAAGCCCAGCCGCTCCATTCTCTCAGCCCATGACAATCCCGCCATCCCTGGAATTAACCTTATAAACCTACGCTGCACTCCCTCAATAGCAAGAATGTGCTTCCTCAAATTAGGTGACCAAAACTGCACACAATACTCCACGTGTGGTCTCACTGGGGCCCTATACAACTGGAGAAGGACCACTTTTCTCCTATACTCAACTCCTCATATAAAGGCCAACATGCCATTCGCTTTCTTCACTGGCTGCTGTACCTGCATGCTTACTTTAATTGACTGATGAACAAGTACCCCCCAGATCCCGTTGTACTTCCCCTTTTCCCAACTTGACACCATTTAGATAGTAATCCGCCTTCCTGTTTTTGCTACCAAAGTGGATAACCTCACATTTATCCACATTAAACTGCATCTGCCATGCATCAGCCCACTCATCCAAGTCACCCTGCATTCTCATAGAATCCTACTCACAGTTCACACTGCCGCCCAGCTTTGTGTCATCTGCAAATTTGCTAATGTTACTTTGAATCCCTTCATCTAAATCCCTTCATCGGAATGGCAGGCAGTGACTAGTACCCCACTAGTCACTGCCTGCCATTCTGAAAGGGACTCGTTAATCCTTACTCTTTGTTTCCTATCTGCCAACCAATTTTCTATCCATGTCAACACTCTACCCCCAATACCATGTGCCCTAATTTTGCCCACTAATCTCCTTTATGGGACCTTATCAAATGCTTTCTGAAAGTCCAGGTACACTGGCTAATTTCGTTGTAAATGCATTTCGTTGTCTCTGTACTGTACACTGACAATGACAATTAAAATTGAATCTGAATCTGAATCCTCAAAAGATTCCAGAAGATTAGTGAAGCATGATTTCCCCTTCGTAAATCCATGCTGGCTCGGACCGATCCTGTTACTGCTATCCAAATGTTCGGCTATCTCATCTTTTATAATTGACTACAGCATCTTCCCCACCACCGATGTCAGGCTAACTGGTCTATAATTCCCTGTTTTCTCTCACCCGCCTTTCTTAAAAAGTGGTATAACATTAGCTACCCTCCAATCCACAGGAACTGATCCAGAATCTATAGAACATTGGGAAATGATCACCAATGCGTCCACAATTTCTAAAGCCACTTCCTTAAGTACCCTGGGATGCAGACCATCAGGCTCTGGGGATTTATCAGCCTTCAGTCCCATCAGTCTACCCAACACCATTTCCTGCCTAATGTGGATTTCCTTCAGTTCCTCCAGATCCTCTGGCCACTAGTACATCAGGAAGATTGTTTGTGTCCTCCTTAGTGAAGACGGATCCAAAGTACCTGTTCAACTCATCTGCCATTTCCTTGTTCCCCATAATAAATTCACCTTTTTCAGTCTTCAAGGGTCCAACTTTGGTCTTAACTAATTTTTTCTTCTTCACATACCTAAAGAAGCTTTTACTATCCTCCTTTATATTCTTGGCTAGCTTACCTTCGTACCTCATCTTTTCTCCCCATATTGCCTTTTTAGTTATCTTCTGTTGCTCTTTAAACATTACCCAATCCTCTTGCTACCCGCTCATCTTTGCTATGTTGTATTTCTTCTCTTTTATTTTTATATTGTCCCTGACGTCCCTTGTCAGCCACGGTCGACTCTTACTTCCCTTGGAATCTTTCTTCCTCTTTGGAATGAACTGATCCCGCACCTTCTGTATTATTCCCAGAAATACCTACCATTGTTGTTCCACTGTCATCCCTGCTAGGGTCCCTTTCCAGTCAACATTGGCCAGCTCCTCCCTCATGGCTCCATAGTCCCCTTTGTTCAACTGTAATACTGACACCTCTGATTTACCCTTTTCCCTCTCCAATTGTAGATTAAAACTTATCATATTATGGTCACTACCTCCTAATGGCTCCTTAACCTCAAGTTCCCTTATCAAATCCGGTTCATTACACAACACTAAATCCAGAATTGCCTTCTCCCTGGTAGGCTCCAATACAAGCTGCTCTAAGAATCCATCACGGAGGCACTCCACAAACTCCCTTTCTTGGGTTTCAGTACCAACCTGATTTTCCCAGCCATGATCACAATGAATGGCGGTGCTGGCTCGAAGGGCCGAATGGCCTCCTCCTGCAACTACTTTCTATGTTTCTAAATCTAAATCCTTGCTCCCTGCACCAGCCCCTCAGCCACACATTAAGACCCCCTATCTCCCTGTTCCTGTCCTCACTAGCACGAGGTACTGGAAGCAATCCAGAGATAACCACCCTAGAAGTCCTGCTTTTCAGTCTTCTTCCAAACTCCCTAACTCTGGTCAGAAACAATAAATACCTCAGCATATCTCACATTAAATAAATAAATTAAATATTCATAACTACCCTAATCTGAAGCATCCACAATCTTTCCCCGTAATTCCCTTCTACAACACTGACTACACCCACAAATTGCAAGTGGCAACAGATGACATTAAATTTAGTTACAAGCATCCACAATTATGTAAATTCAGCTTTAATTCCTAGCAATTAACGAGTCGCAGTTACAAAAGACAGCATCAATTTGTAATTAATCAATCAACGTTTTTAAAGTTTGCAGGACAGGGAAATGAAAAGTTGCAGTCGACAGACTCAAATGAGTTGTAACATTTTTTTAAACATAGAGAAGCCTCTTTGGCACTGCCAGTCACAGATTACTCCTGATGCTCGCTTAATGGGAGCTGTTGTCCTTGGCTATACACTAATGTGTTTGTGCAGAAACCTGCTCTCAATCTCATCTCAGCTAAAGAGATAAATCAGCAGTTCAACATCCCTAGGCAGCGAGCTGGAGGGGGCACTAAACGATTTCACACTGAGCCACCAGGGGCTAAGGGCAGATGACTAATAGCTCATAAAAAGAGAAAAGGGTTAAGGGTATCTTAAAATGGTTCAAGAGGGCAAGCAAAATACATTTCACGAGCTCTGGTCTATGTGGAAAAGGGCAGAGCAAGAAACAAGAGAGAAATTAATTTGGAGGATCCAGAAACGGAGCAGCACAAAGAGTTGTGTGTTAAAGGGCATAGACAGTAAACGGTTGGGCCCTGGGGAGTGTTGTAGAACAGAGAACACCAGGGGTGCAACACATAGTTCTGTGAAAGTGGTGACAGAGGTGGACAGGCTGGTGAAGAAGGCTCCTGACACATTTGCCTTCATCGGTTAGGGCAGCGTTTCTCAACTGGGGTTCCCCGGAACGCGAGGGTTCCCGCTAGAGGTCGCTAGGGGTTCCTAGAGAAATAGTGATCAATAGGCTAATCTTATGTAAATGCATTCTTGAGTCATTTCTGTATTTAATTTCATATTCGTAATTTTATTGTACGTGTACGGCATATTTAGCGACGTCTGTTTAGCAACGTCATATTTAGCGCCATCCATTCGGCGCCAGTGTGACACGGCCTTTAGTGGTCAGGAGCTGTACGTGATGAATTTATGTACCATTGTGTTTAAGATACAGCTTCTAGATGTGCTGGGACGCATCCTTAGTGATGTGACCTGGGGTCATCGGGTGTTTTGGGCGTCACAACATCACACACCCTGGCCCAGGTGACCCAGCCGGGGTTGATCAAGCCCCGACTTGCGCCCCAGCAGCAACCGCTTCGCTTGCGGATTGAATGGCCCTATTCCTTGCCAGCCCCGTAGTGCCCAACTGATTGAGGACTTTGCAGAGTGAGCATCTACAGCCCACCTCTATGCATAGTGACTCACTCGAGTAGACACATGCACGGTCTCCATCAGTCCTGTCTGTGCGTCCTGGCGTGCAGGTACAGTCCCTCATTCACCCACGTTATTTAGTCATTTTTAGACCAATCATTTAGGGAGGTTATGAGAATTTTAAAAAATGTTTATGTCTAAAAACATGTTATTTTTTGCTTAAACAAGTTATCAGAAAAATATATTACGTTTGCCTTATGAACTTTAAGTTTATGAAGGAGAAAGAAAGAGATTAATAAAGATATATAATGATTTTTATGTAGGGGTTCCCTGAGATGACAATTATTTCAAAGGTTCCGCAAGGTTGAGGAACGCTGGCTAAGTGTATCGAGTACAGGACTTAGGATGCCATGAATTTGTTAAGAATTTATTCAGGCCATATTTGGAGCACAGGGAGTTCTGCGATAACACAATAACACTAAGAAACCTCGTGTTACAGAAAATTTTGTTACAAAGAGAATTGTGTCAATGGAGATGGGTTAGGGGCTTGAAAGTCATAAATTTACAATAACAAAATTACAAACTCCTACAGGATTTTCCAAGATGAAGGATTTTAATATGGCAGCAAGTTTATTTTTGTTACTGCAGCCCAAAAACACCAAAGAGGTTTGATATTATATTGGTAAATAGAGTATCTTTGCTTAAGTATAAATAGAAGCAATTGCTTCTTGGGCCACCCATGGTTGAGTAACAGCTGCGTTCTTAAGCAATGGTGTCAGATTACTGCAAGGAGGTTACATGGAAACAGTTTTTTTTTTGTTGCTTCTGTTTAAATTCAGGACAGCTTTTTTTCTGCTTGTCAATTTCCAAAGAAACTTTTAAGTGGTTGCCTAGATGCAATCAAAATTATGTTATAACCAATTATGCCCTTGTATTGCAAATATGGTTCCCAATAATGAACATGTTAAGGAAACATACATTATAACAGGACTACCCATCCTGTGAACAGTAGACACAAACCACTTGGGTAGCTTACAACCTACGGGTTGAACATTGAATTCCCCAATTTTATACAACTAAACTCTTCCATCCCTATTCTTCTCTGGCCTTTGTCCAACCATTTACCTGTCAATTGTAACCCTCACCTATATCCAGGCTTTGTCATGTCCCTCCTTTACCCAGCTTCCTTCCACCCCCCCACACCATCACATTTATTCTGAAGAATGGTCCCGATTCAAAACGTCACCTATCCATGTTCTCCAGAAGATGCTGCCTGACCCACTGAGTTACACCATCACTTTACATCTTGTATAGAATTGTGAACAGTTCTGGTTTCCCTGCTATAAAAAGGATGTCAATAAACTGGAAAAGGTGCTAAAAAGTTTTTCGAGAATGTTAAGGGTACGGGGGAGCTTGAATTAGAGAGGCGAGATCAGGGGTTCCAGACCTTTCCGTCCTGCTTACCCCTGGCAAATTTTATAGCACATAACAATGTTATTTCACTTACTTATGAACTACTAATGATGAACAGATACCACCGGTATACCAGAACCAAACACAGTCACTCAATGAGAACAAAATATGTACAAATCAAGAATCAACAAATTTACCCAGGTAGGTGAACCCTTGGGCTAGATAGACTAGGACTTTTTTTCCTGGTACCGAGGAGGCCGAGGGGTGATCTTATAGGGGTATATAAAGTCATGAGGGGCATGGATAAGGTAAACAGCCACAGTCATTTCCCCTGGGCAGAGGAGTCTAAAACTAAAGGGAATAGATTGAGGTTAAGAGGGGGAAGATTTAAAAGAGACTACGTGGATAGGAAAGGTTTGGAGAGATATGGACGAGGCGCTGGCAAGTGGGACTAGCGTGGGTAGGCAACTTGGATGGCATGGATGAGTTGGTCTGAAGTGGGGAAAGGTTTACACGGAGTACATTGAAAACGCTGGTGAATTTGAGTCATGGGTTGTTTAACCCAGATAGCACATCCAAAATCCTGCTGCATTAGTCCTAATGTGCACCAGATTTCATTTGCAAGCACGTGACATCTGGTGTGCATTAGGACCAATGCAGCAGGATTTTGGATATGGTCAGGTGGGCTTAGTGAGGGAAGCTAACCAATAATAACATTAACAAATTTAAGTCAAGGTAATAAAGATATGGAAGGTAGACAAAAATGCTGGAGAAACTCAGCGGGTGCAGCAGCATCTATAGAGCGAAGGAAATAGGCAACATTTCGGGACGAAACCCTTCTTCAGACTGATCGGGGGCGGGGGCGGGGACAAGAAAGGAAAAAGGAGGAGGAGCCCGAAGGCTGGGGGATGGGAGGAGACAGCAGGGGGACTGAGGAAGGGGAGGAGACAGCAAGGACTAACAAAATTGGGAGAATTCGATGTTCATGCCCCCAGGATGCAGACTCCCCAAACGGAATACGAGGTGCTGTTCCTCCAATTTCCGGTGCTGCTCGCTGTGGCCATGGAGGAGACCCAGGACAGAGAGGTCGGAGACGGAGTGGGAGGGGGAGTTGAAGTGCTGAGCCACCGGGAGGTCAGCTTGGTTATTGCGGACCGAGCGGAGGCGTTCGGCGAAACGATCGCCCAACATCCGCTTGGTCTCACCGATATAGATCTGCTGACATCTAGAGCAGCGGACGCAATAGATGAGGTTGGAGGAGATGCAGGTAAACCTCTGTCGCACCTGGAACAAAGATATGGATGCAGATTTCAGCAACGGATGAGCTGAGACAGGTGTGGAGTTTGCCAATACAACAGAGGTGTCAATAATGACATGCGGATATGGGAGTCGGTAAAATATCCCACAAAGGGTGAGAAGTCTCTGGTTTTCGGCCAGCTCCAGGGGAGAATGAAGCTGGGGACTCGGGGACAGAGCTTGTGGCAGGACATAAACATTAGCTTTGGTGTTCCAGATACTTTCATCCAGTGATGTACATTGGACAAGGCCGCTGGATGGGGAGGCTGTGAAGTGGTCAGGCAGGGCGGGGTGAGGCTGAGCTGGGCGTCAGCGCGTGAGCAGATACTGAAACTAAATTGTTGGACAATGTCCAAAGGGTCAGCGTGAAAAAGAAATAATCGCTACAGCACACTTCTCACTCCATGGCCAGCCTCTTTCACCTCTCTTTCATCAAACTGGTGTTCCAGATGCCCAGCAGAAACAGATCACTGTTTATTGCAGTCCAAGGTACAATTTAAAGTATCAGCACTTTGCCTTTGCAACTCTGACAAGGCACATGCGATTGGAGATTATCATCAGTACGAGAATTGTGGAGGTAAAGAAATCAAGAATTCCCACAGTTAGAGTCCACCTGATCACAGTGCTTCTCACAAATTGGAGAAAAGGCTCACACAAAGAACATCACTTGTGGGGGTGTGTGCTCCCTGTACCACACCACAACAGTCGCACAAAATGCACCATCATCACTGGTTTAACCAGAGAACAAAGTCAGCACAAGCAGCCACGTTATTTTCACCTCTGCTGAAAGCAGGGGACAACTCGACCAAACACAGTTAGAAAATATAGTTCGAAAATACTTTATATATAGTTAGAAAATACTTTTTTACAAACCGTGAGAAGAGTGGATAACTTTCTCTCCTCCTCCAGTAAATATCGAGCAGCTTCTGTCACTTCTCTGGTGTGATGTTGCAGAAAACAAAAGCAGAATACACAAATCAGCCAATAACCGCAGCGCTAAGCAGCTTCCTCTTCAAGCAACACCTACTGTGTCCAACAGGAATGCTGTTTTTCAGGAAGTTGAGAGAATGCCTTTTGCAGGAAGTTGCGAGAAAGCCTTTCACCGTTCCTTGTCCATGTCAGCAGAGGATGTTTCTCTCTATCCTGAGCCTCATAGCAGAGGTTGGGCCACATTGTAACAAATAGGCAGAGGATAGAAATCAAAGCAAGAGGAGAAGCACAAAGTACGGCCATTGAACAAACACAGTTTGTTCTGTTCATACCAACTGCGGATTAAAATTACATTCGCCGAACATGCTGATGTCAGCAATTGGATTCAACACAATTTATGATTTTTGGTCCATGGTGTAGGACGTTATTTTCAGGTCAGTTCTCAATCCACACGGATTTTTAAACCTGGGCAATACTCACACACCCACTTCTTCCTTCACAAAATCTCAGACTTCGACTCTGGCTTGCCTGCTTTTTCCTTCTCACTTCACTGCCAGGATATTTGAATCACTGCAGCATGGAAGGATGTAATATAACATTTAGCCTCTGCATCCTGTACTGACTCTCTGCAAAAACAATCTATTTTGCCTCTTGCCAAGAACCTTTATATAGGCATTTAGTTTTCCAAATCAAGTAACTCTTCCCTCTAGAGTTCCCCCCTTCTCTGTCTCCTGATCCAACTTGGTCCTCTCAATGTTCTTCCCTTTCCAATACCCCTTTCCCGCCCCCCCCCCCCCCCATCAGTCATCCTGGTTCCATTTACCTATTACCTACCTATACTTTTCATCCACCCGATCCTCCCCCCATCTCGTTCCATCTGCCCTTAGTGATTCTCTTCCTTACATATTGGTCCTGCTTATCACCGTTCAGTCGCTGTCCCCACCTTCACCCTCCCCCTCACCCGCCATTTGTATTTTTCATTTGTATTTTTTTTTTAATTAACCTTTTCTGCTTCCCCCTTTCACTCATCTCCCTCTTTCTCCATTTCACCTATCCGCCCCATACCTAGTTTCATCAGTCTGAAGAAGAGGTTCGGCCCGAAACGTTGCCTATTCCCTTCGCTCCATAGATGCTGCTGCACCCGCTGAGTTTCCCAGCATCTTTGTCTGCCCATCACCCATCCTTTTCCAGAACTCCCATCATGATCCGTCTCACTTCCACCCCTATTATTGTCAGCTTCTCACTCCACTCTCAATCCTGGTGCAGAATCTCGAGCCAAAGCATTGACATTTCCTTCCTTCCTTCCTTCCTTCCATATCTCACCATGGAACTCCTTGAAAAATAAAGGAATGTCAAAATCCAAGACTCAAAAAAAACTGCCCCTTCTGCAGCACCATAGTCCTGAAAGCGGTGGTTTAAACGGTCACGGGTGGCGCAGCGGTAGAGTTGCTGCCTTACAGCGAATGCAGCGCCGGAGACCCGGGTTCGATCCCGACTACGGGTGCTGTCGGTACGGAGTTTGCACGTTCTCCCTGTGACCTGCATGGGTTTTCTCCGAGATCTTCGGTTTCCTCCCACACTCCAAAGACGCACAGGTTTGTAGGTTAATTGGCTTGGTAAATGTAAAAATTGTCCCTAGTGGGTGTAGGATAGTGTTAGTATGCGGGGATCGCTGGTCGGCATGGACCTGGTGGGCCGAAGGGCCTGTTTCTCGGCTAAAAACTAAACTAAAAAACTACACTAAACATAGTTTCACATTGCTACACTCCCTTCCAAATGGATCACAATTGTAGTTCCCCCATTGCTCGGATCTGGTCTGGAGCGGGCTGAGGGCAATTTCCTATCCAAAATGCCAATTGGTGTTGCTACCAAGCAGAACATCAAAAAATGGGAAGTAATTGAATCAACTGGAGTTATATGATTTAATAACATGTAGTAGTGGAAACCAAGTTACAGGTAGGGCAGCTGCCTCACTGGTCCACTAACCTGGGGATTATCCTAACTTGTGGTTCTGTGTGTGTGTTGAGTTCCTATGTTCTCTCTATGGTTCTCTACTTTCCTCCCACCTCCCAAAAACCTGCTGGTTTGTAGGTTTGTGGGTTCCTGTAAATTATTTCTACTCCAAGGAGATGCTCTGAAAAGCAGAGTGGAGTTCTGACAATAGACAATAGGTGCAGAAATAGGCCTTCCGGCCCTTCATGCCAGCACCGCCATTCAATATGATCATGGCTGATTATCCACAATCTGTACCCTGTTCCTGCCTTCTCCCCATATCTCCCGACTCCACTATCTTTAAGAGCCCTATCTAACTCTCTCTTGAAAGCATCAAGAGAATTCGCCTTCACTGCCTTCTGAGGCAGCGAATTCCACAGATTCACAACCCTCTGAGTGAAAAAGTTTTTCCTCGTCTCCGTTCTAAATGGCTTACTGCTTATTCTTAAACTGTGGCCCCTGGTTCTGGACTCTCCCAACATCGGGAACATGTTTCCTGCCTCTAGCACGTCCTATCCTTTAATCTTATGTTTCAATAACATTCCCTCTCATCCTTCTAAATTTCAGAGTATAAAAGCCCAGCCACTCCATTCTATCAACATATGACAGTCCCGCCATCCTGGGAATTAACCTTGAGAACCTACGCTGTACTCCCTCATTAGCAAGAATGTCCTTCCTCAAATTTGGACACCAAAACTGCACACAATACTCCAGGTGTGTTCTCACCAGAGCCCTGTACAACTGCAGAAGGACCTCCTTACTCCTATACTCAGCTGCTCTTGTTATGAAAGCCAACATGCCATTAGCTTTCTTCACTGCCTGCTGTACCTGCATGCAGTTCTTGGTTCTTGGTTTCTTGGTCCTCCAAAATATTCCAAATGGAATTTAAACTGAAGGTGGTGAAGGGAGGGCTTAAGCAGAAAGGGTTATTGGGAAGAAAGAGCTACTTTAAATTTAGTTGCATCTGGTTGGGTAACTATAGTTGGGTGGAGATTATTCCATGCTTTAATTGTGCGGGGGTAAGAACGAATTGTTGTATACATCTGTCTTTGTAGCTGGGATCACAAATTGGATCGAATGCCCTCGTCTGCTCCTAATTGGTTTGTGTTTGGTGTAGGTCTTGTAGCCTATGTCGAGCTGGCCATTTAACATTTTGTAAAAACAGGTCAAACGGTGAGCATATTAGGGGAAGCAGGATACAGGGAAACAAGTAAGTGTATGGGATAGAAACATAGAAATTAGGTGCAGGAGTAGGCCATTCGGCCCTTCGAGCCTGCACCGCCATTTAATATGATCATGGCTGATCATCCAACTCAGTATCCCGTACCTGCCTTTTCTCCATACCCTCTGATCCCCTTGGCCACAAGGGCCACATCTAACTCCCTCTTAAATATAGCCAATGAACTGGCCTCAACTACCCTCTGTGGCAGAGAGTTCCAGAGATTCACCACTCTCTGTGTGAAAAAAGTTCTCCTCATCTCGGTTTTAAAGGATTTCCCCCTTATCCTTAAGCTGTGACCCCTTGTCCTGGACTTCCCCAACATCGGAAACAATCTGGCTCAGTGAGTCAGTTCAATCTTTACAGGCTGCATGGCCTCACTATACGTTGCGACAATCATAAAAACATCAGATCTCTAATCCAATACAAGGGAATATTTATTTTCTTAAGTAGCCTCTCATGATTCTGATTGTGGCCAGACAGGTGGTGTCCACCAGGACCAAGAAGTGGTACTAATGCATTTCGTTGTCTCTGTACTGTACACTGACAATGACAATTAAAATTGAATCTGAATTTTTAAATTAAAATTGAATCTGTACTAATAAGCCTCACTTGATAATGTTGCAGTGAGAAGAACAGATTTGTAATTTAGAAGAGGTGGGGTGCAGCAAGTCTCGGCCTGATAGATAACTCATCTGAAGTCATGACATTTCATTACAGATCAGAATTCCCAAGTAGGCTTATACCATGTCAATTTCTTGGAATACATCCAGAGATTCTCTTAAATAAGGAAGTCCATTTCCAACATGGATGCAGTTTCCAGATGCCAGTGAAAAGAACTTTGCAACAATTTGTCATTCGCAGGATTCTCTCTCCCCCCCCCCCCCCCCCGCAACGTGATCTATCACTTTCCATTTTAGAACAAGAACTATTTCCCTCTTCTTTTCCCGGTGCTCATTCCTTTCTTTCTACTTATATTTCTCTCAGACAGACCAGTTGCAATAACAAGCCATCAGCCAAGACCAACACCATTTGGATAATTCATCCTCTCTTGCTTCCCATCCAGTCATGGACATTATATTGATGAAAGGACATTAAATGGAAATACTCAACATCAACATCTGTAGGGAGGATCATATGTTACTTTATTAATACTACAACAAACTTTTAATATATTGGTTTAAAGATAGTCTGCTGTAACATTTCATTGAGCCCCATAAGTTTAAATAGAGCTTGTGAAACAGAACCAAGTACATTTCAAATGAAAAAAGGGTCACAAAATGCTGGAGTAACTCAGTGGGTTAGGCAGCATCTCTGGAGAACATGAATAGGTGATGTTTTAGGTCAGGACCCTTCTTCAGACTATCTAGAGAGCTGCCTGACACTATAAGTTACTCCAGCAGATTGGTTTTTTTTGGGGTTTTTTTTTTAAATAAACCAGCATCTGTCATTTTATTGTTTTATTATTAATGTTTAATGCTTTGTGTGTCATTCCTAACTGTCACTGTATGTCATGTTGTCACTTGCGAGCGGAGCACCAAGGCAAATTCCTTGTATGTGAATTGTATTCATTCACAGTTCCTTGTTTTTCCAAGTTTCAAAGGAATGGGGCAAACACACCCAGGGGACCAAAGAGAAAGGAGAGGGTAGCCCCCTCCCCACCCCACCACACATACACACAAATAGACAGGGAGCCCAAGAACTGAGCTCAAGTGTATGAATGGGAATTTAATACCCCTTCTGATGGTATCCCCCTACATTTCACTCGTTACACACTGTAACTTACTCAGACCATGCTTACTTTCCACTGGTTGCCCATCCTGGAAGGCTGTATATTTTGCCCCTGCAATGAGTTTCTCAAAACTAAAATATCTTCTTGCTTCATGTTCAGGTTTTGAAGCCCTCCCTTCCCGCTGATTTTACAAAAAGCAAGCATCTACCTATGCAGACACAAGGAACTGCAGATGGTGGTTTAGTTTAAAAAAAAAAATCTAAGTGCTGGAGTAACTCAGCAGGTCAGGCGGCAACTCTGGAAGACATGGATAGATGACGTTTCCTGTTAGGATTTTTTCTTCAGACTGATCGCAGTCGTGGGAAAGAAAGCTGGAAAAGGGGTGGGAGCAAGACAAAGATACAGGTGGTGGGGGGGGGGGGGGCGGGGAGATACAGGTGAAGGGGGGGGGGGGGGGGGGGGGGGGGTGAAAGGGGGGGGGGGGAATTGCCAGATGGATGGACAAAGGGCAGGGATGAAAATAAAATAAAATGTTATAACATAAGGAAAAATGTCCCTGATGTTGGGGTAGTTCAGAACCAGGGGTCACAGTTTAAGAATAAGGGGTAGACCATTTAGGACTGAGATGAGGAATAACATTTTCACCCAGAGAGTTGTGAATCTGTGGAATTTTCTGCCACAGAAGGCAGTGGAGGCCATTTCACTGGATCAGAGCTGACAAGTTTTGTCAAAGCATTTCAGTATTCTAGTACAGGTACCTGAAAATCAGTATTTTGCTGTGGAAATCAGTATTTTTACACGGTGCCATTTTACTGAAAAAAATGTTTTTTTTTTAATGTGCAGTCATACCCGTGTAAGAGTACAAGAATGCATAACTTTGCTATTAATTGACATGTCTTCTACACACCTTACTTGACAGTGCATTCATTCCATCACTTTGTATGCTTCTGTTTGAACAGCTGCTTCGTGCTTTTAGCAACAGATGATGATCTAGAAGCAATTTTGGAAGCCTCCCTCTCCCTCCCTCGCTCTCTCTCGCTCCTTCCTCTCTTTCCCTCCCTCCTTCCTCTCTTTCCCTCCCTCTACCCCTCCCTCTCCCTCCCTTCTCCCTCCCTTATCCCCCTCCCCGAACAGTCTGTGACCCTTAGTGCTGCGTCCAGAGCACTATGTGTAAAGCCCATAGCGCTATGTGTAAAGGCAATAGCACTCCAGCTGGTAGCGCTATAATTAGAACCCATAGCGCTGTTCGTTTAAATTCCCACGCGCTAAACTGACAGCGCTGTTTAAACCTGTAGCGGGACAGGCAGATCAAAGCTTACAAAAATAACATCCAGATCTTAAAAATTTTAAATACTATTAGATTTTATTTATTTATTTACGTTTATTTTACTTTATTTCTCCTTTCCATTTTTCAAATTATTATTATCATTGTTATTATTATTATTACTACACTCATTTCATTTTATGTTACTTTACTGACATTGAGCGATTTTGTTGCTTTGGGAGGTGGAAATATTGGGAGTTAAGATCGGATGCGAGGACAACGCACCTTAGTGCAATGGGCACTCAAGGTTCAGTTGGGACATGGGGGCTCTCAGGTCCGGGGACTCAGGTTTGAAAGATGGTTAAGTGATATGTGTCCCACTTGTTTGTTGTGTGTATACGTGTGTATGTATCTTTTTTTTAAATTTTTTTATAATCACTCCTTCCCCCCCCCCCGCCCCTCCACATCCCCACTCTCAGCAGCTGGTTTCGATACGCTCTTCCGTTTCGACTTGCAGTACTACAGCACTCTGCCCACTCGCTTGGATATTCCAGTCATCATATCTGATGACTGGAAGGATGACAAAGACCTCTACCGACAGCGCTGTAAAATTTATCTTCAAGCCAACATGCTTATAAGGAAGTTTTATATGTGCTCTGACCATGTGAAGTGTTCCCTGTTCAGAACCTATATCACACCGTTATATACTGCTCAATTGTGGTCTAAGTATAAGAAAAAGAGTATGCAGAGGCTTAAGGTAGCATACAATGATGCAATGAGGTTGCTACTTCGTGTCCCTAGGTGGCATAGTGCCAGTCAATTGCTTGTGTCCACTAGAGTGCCAACCTGTGAGGCACTCTTAAGACAGCTGATGTTTAGTTTTATGTGTCGCCTGGACAAGTCAGAGAATCACATAATTGAAGCCCTAGTCAGCCCTCTGAAAAGCTGCTATAGATTCACTTCTAGGCTAAGATGGCATTGGTGCAATAGCTTATATATATTTTAGGCTAATATGCAATTTCTTAATGTATCTTTGTAATTCTTTGTATTGTTTGATGTGTATATGGACCTGTGTCTGAAATAAAGCTTTAATAATAATAAAATAATAATAATAATAATAGCTAAGTATGGGCAACACAAACGACACTCTTAGATTTGTCTTGTGGAACGTGAGGGGGGTGGGAAGTTCTACCAAGACTGACAGGATCTTGTAGACCACTTTCAACAGCTCAAAGGCGATATATTTTTTATTCCAGAGACCCACCTTCGTAACAGAGAGGTAACACGGCTTAAGAGAGGCTGGATTAGCCACTTATTTCACTCGAAATTTAATGATAGGGCTAGGGGTACTGCTATCCTGATTCGTAAGAACGTTATGTTCGAACCGCAGAAAACGGTGGAGGATCTTACTGGCCGCTTTGTCATGGTGTCTGGCAAACTGAAAGACACACCTGTCATATTGGCCAGCATTTACGGTCCCAACTGGGATGACAGCTCATTTGTAACCACATTTTTTACATCTCTCCCAAATATTGAAAATCACCACGTCATTGTGGGTGGAGATTTTAATCTGGTCCAAGACCCTATACTGGACAGATCTTCGAACAAAGCCTCCACTTTAACTAAATCAGGTAGGACTTTGCATGCTTTCGCCAACCAACTTGGTCTCACAGATCCATGGAGAGTTACATTCCCCACGACTAAATTATTTTCATTTTTTCCCCACGTGCACTGTACCTATACCCGTATAGACTTCTTCCTCTTAGATAACAGACTGCTCTCCAAAATCAAATCCAGCGAGTATCGTAGCATCGTGATATCAGAACATTATTATGTAAAAGAATATGTGTGTTATGATTGTGTTTATAATTTGTTTGGTTGTTTTGTTGTTTGTCTTTTGCATAAAAGTCCGCGAGCATTGCCACTTTCATTTCACTGCACATCTCGTATGTGTATGTGACAAATAAACTTGACTTGACTTCATGCTGCAACCTCCCTCGATATCCACTTTCGTAAACGAACTAACCCCTTTAAACAGTGGAGGTTCAACTCCTCATTATTAGCAGAGGCTCACTACATGAAATTCTTGCACTCCCAAATCATTTTATATTTTGAGCTGAATGACTCGCCGGACATAGCTTCAAAAGCCTATATTAGGGGCCAACTTATCTCTTTTGTCTCCAACCTGAAAAGAACCGAGACGTCCCAAACGGCAGACCTGTTACCAAAAATAAAGGACATTGATGACAAATATGCATCTGACCCAGACCCTAACCTTTATAGAGAACGCCTTAGGTTACAAACAGACTTTGACCTCACGTCTACTAATAAAGCTAAGCTACGACTGCTTAAATCTAGGCAACACTTCTTTGAATCTGGGGATAAAGCTGGGAAGCTTTTAGCCCATCAGGCCAGAACCGAGGCGACTTCACGGCTAATTCCAGCCATTAGATCCAGCTTAGGGGAGATTCATACTGATCCTCTTAGAATTAATGAAGCATTTGCTAAATTCTACGCTGAACTATACGCTTCCGATGGTCCTCCCACTGCAGATGACATGCTCAGTAGTATGACGTTTCCCCGAATTGACGATGAAGCCACGAGAGACTTGGGTGGTGCCATAACTGTCACTGAGGTCCAAGCAGCCATCACATCGCTGCAAAGCGGAAAGTCGCCCGGCCCTGACGGCTTCACTGTAGAATATTACAAAGCTTTCTCTGCTCTCCTCGCACCAGTCCTGAGAGATATGTACAATGAGGCGTTTTTACATCGTCGCCTACCGCCCACCTTGTTGTGGGCTACTATCTCCCTAAGTCTTAAAAAGGAGAAAGATCCCCTGCTTTGTAGTAGCTATAGACCAATTTCACTCCTGAATGTGGACCTCGGTTTATGCCAGGCCGACAGTCTTCCCACAATACTAGGCGTCTCCGTAACATCATCCATTCACCGAGTAGTGAGACCCCGGAGATAGTGGTCTCCCTCGACGCCGAAAAAGCTTTCGACAGGGTCGAGTGGAAGTACCTATACGAGGCGATGGACAGGTTTGGCCTCGGTAACAGTTTCATTCATTGGGTCAGTCTATTATACTCGTCCCCGGTGGCCTCAGTACAAACAAACGACACACTGTCGCCCCACTTCCCCCTTCGGAGAGGTACCAGGCAGGGTTGCCCGTTATCACCACTTCTGTTTGCTGTCGCGATAGAGCCCTTGGCGGCTTGGTTACGCTCAGAGAAGGGCTTTAAAGGTATCACACGGTTCGACACAATTCATAAAGTCTCATTGTATGCAGATGACCTGCTCCTGTACATCTCGAACCCAGTCAGTTCTCTCCCTGTGATTACGAATATTTTAGAACGGTTTGGCGCGTATTCTGGATATAAACTTAACTACCAAAAGAGTGAACTATTACCGATTAACTCATTGGCTAAGCAGCTCCCTCGCTCTTTAACCTCATTCAAATGGGCAGAGGACGGATTTCGCTACCTCAGCGTCTTTATCACAACACCCTTATCTGATATGTTCCGCACAAACTTTCTGCCTCTGGTTGAGAAAGCTGAAAGAGATTTTGACCGCTGGTCAGTTTTACCGCTATCCCTCGTGGGCCGGATAAATCTGGTCAAGATGGTCGTCCTACCGAAATTCCTATATCTTTTCCAGCACGTCCCTATACTTATCACTAAATCTTTTTTTGATAAATTAGAAAGGACAATATCTAAATTTTTACGGGGTAGCAAACCGGCCAGAATTCGAAAGACGATACTGCAGTCTCCTAAGAGTGACGGCGGTTTGGCACTTCCTGACTTTAGGTGATACTATTGGGCAGCTAACTTGCAAAAACCCCTGTATTGGCTGAATGATGATTGCGACCACCTACCGACCTGGGTACACATGGAAAAGGCGAGTTCACATCTCCCGTTGCGGTCTGTCCTATGCTCTCAACTCCCCCTTCCTATAACATATGCGGGTGCAGGCCCAATTGCGTCCCTCTCGCTCAAGATACGGAGTCAACTCAGGAAAAACTTTGGTTCACAAGGCCCTTCCATCTTGACCCCACTGCTTAAAAACCACATCTTTAAACCTTCAAGTACAGACTCCGCATTCAAAACCTGGCATAGCAACGGTATCAGTAGTATCAAAAACCTATACAAGGATGGCATCTTTTCGTCTTTTGCGGAGCTCTCGTCCAACTATAGCCTCCCACCTTTTCCGTTTTTTCCAGATTAGGGATTTTGTGAAGAAGACATTCCCCCATTTCCCAAATCGCCCCCCTGAAACCTTGACTGATACTATCTTAGCTCTAGATCCCAACCGGAAGAAATGCATCTCTGTTTTGTGTAAATTGTTAGGGTCGGTTATATTGAAACCTCATTAAAAGCTGCGTGGGAGGGTGAGCTGAATACGAAACTAACAGACCAGCAATGGGACTCTGCCTTGGACTTGACCCATTCTTCCTCCATATATGCCCGTCATGGCCTAATCCAATGCAAAGTCCTTCACAAAGTCCACTACACAAATGCAAGATTATCTAGAATTTACCCCGCTATTAGGGACACCTGCAACAGATGTAATCAATCTCCTGCCAACCATAGCCATATGTTTTGGTCTTGCCCTAAGCTAGCAGCCTTTTGGAGGAGTGCTTTCCACTTGATAAGCAGAGCCTACGGCCAGACTATTCCTCCAAACCCACTGTCAGCCATTTTCAGTACCCCTCCCAACACCAACCTCTCTGTTGCGGTGAAACGGGTTCTAGCTTTTACAACCTTGTTAGCCCGGAGACTGATCTTGCTTAATTGGAGGCTCACCTGTCCCCCGACACACACCCGCTGGATTAAGGAGGTGTTTTACAATTTAAAGCTTGAAAAACTTAGGTTCTCTCTCAAAGGCTCTACCAATACATTCCTAGATACATGGAACCCTTTCTTGGAACTTGTTAACTCTCTCAACTTGTCCCCGGACTCGGAAGAGGACTGAGTGCTCTCCACCATTGTTCTGCTCTACTGCAGCTGCTCTCCCCTTAAACCCTCCCCCCCCCCCCACTTATTTTATTTAATTACTTTTTTATTTTCTTGTTTTAATGACCACTTTTTTTTTTTTTTTTTTTTTTTTTTTTTTTTTTTTTTTTTTTTTTTTTTTTGTTTTTTGTGCTTTTTGTTTCGTTTATCTTACCATATTTGTGTGGATGTGTATGTATGTGAGTGTTGTTTGTCCCCGTTTGGTTCCGACCTGATTCGGGTGGGTTGAAGGTGGGTAAGGGTAAGGGCTTTGAGGGTCGCTTACATACTGTTGCACAATTACGCCTTGACTGTCAAAAATTTAAAAAAAAAAAAAATACTAATAGATTTATCCGCTATAATTTTTAGAGTTACAGTATGACTTTTTATATCCTTGCATTTTATAAGCAGCAAGATGAAACAGGAAGTCGGGCAGATTTTTTAAAAAAAATCCATATTTTACAAAGCAAATCCGTATTCTTATTGCATTTCCGTACAAAATACGGAAAATCCGTTCTACTTGGCAGCTCTGCTAGATGTTTTCAAGAGAGAGTTAGATTTAGCTGTTAGGGCTAAAGGAATCAAGATATGGGGAAAAAAGCAGGAACGGGGAACTGATTGGGGATGATCAGCCATGATCATATTGAATGGCGGTGGTGGCTCGAAGGGCCAAATGGCCTACTCCCGCACCTATTTTCTTTTTTTTTTTTTAATTTTATTTTTATTAGCAGTACAGTAAATCACATTAATACATCGCATATATCTTATTACATTATGTTGTACCACTTCATTTTTTGAGCTTTAAAAAAGATAGAAATAAAATAAGTAAGGAAAGTAAGCAAGAATCGTGAAGGTGCAGGAAAGTGTTGGGAGAAGAGAACCCCTTAGGGAAGGAATTAGAGAAGGAAGCAAAGAAAAGAAATAAGACCCTAGAAAGAAAAGAAAAAAAAGAAAGGAAAATCAATCGCTCTATTGTAACACAAAACTCCGCAAAAAAGGATATACCAACCGTGTTTTTATTAAAAATTTATTTTATACCCCCCATTACCATGCCCTGGTAACCTTTATGTTTTAACATTATTGCACCGTATGCTTGTAATAGTTCCATAAATGCAGACCACGTCTTTTGGAAGTGATCTGCTTTGCCTGCTAGGAGGAGTCTCATCTCTTCCAAGTGTAGTGTTTCGAGCATGTTTGAAATCCACATTTTTGTTGTTGGTATTGGAGCATTTTTCCAAAATTTAAGTATAAGCTTTTTTCCCATTATTAGCCCATAATTAAGTAAGTTCTTTTGAAGTTACCTACTCACGCACCTATTTTCTATGTTTCTAAAGAGTGAAGGGGGAATGAAATGTGAGCCAGGAGAAGGGATATATATACGTGGATGGGGATGTGGGGAAGGGGGAAGAGGAAAGGGGACGGAATAGTGAGAACAATGGATGTGCATCCGGCTGGGACATAGAGAAGGGGGGAGGGAGGGGGAGGGGAAAAAAGGGGTGGGATGGGGGGGGGGGGGGGGGGTTGCTATCCAAAATTGGTAATTTTGAAGTTCTTACCATTGGCATCTGCCGTAAATATGAAATAAAAGCAAGTAGGCCCGAAATACTCAGCAGGTCATGGTGGGATTTTGAACCTTTTCCATTACACTGAAACATTTTTAAAAAGGGCAATTTTCACACAAGCTCTATGTTTCCATTTAAATAACCATAAGGACATAGAAACAGGAGCAGCCTATTGGGCCATTCAAGCCTACCCTGCCATTTAATAAAAATCATAGCTAACCTATGCTGACCTCACTCCTCCTGCCATTTCTCCATTCTGTGGTCTATCAAATATCATATCCAGCTTCACTTTAAATAATAGCTTCCATCACCAGCCGGGACAGTTAATTCAAGAGATTCGCCACCCTCTGCCAGAACTAATTTCGACATTCCTCAGTTTTACACGAATTGCCCCTTAGTTTTTCCAGCTTTCTCAATCAGCCTGAAGAAGGTGAATGGGTAGAACGGTGGCGCAGCCATAGAGTTGCTGCCTTACAGCGAATGCAGCGTCGGAGACCCAGGTTCGATCCTGACTACGGGTGCTGTCTGTACGGAGTTTGAACCTTCTCCCCGTGACCTGCGTGGGTTTTCTCCGAGATCCTCGGTTTCCTCCACCAGTCCAAAGATGTGCAGGTATGTAGGTTAATTGGCTTGGTAAATGTAAAAATTGTCCCTGGTGGGTGTAGGATAGTGTTAATGTGCGGGGTTCGCTGGTCAGCATGGACCCGGTGGGCTGAAGGGCCTGTTTCCACGCTGCATCTCTAAATTAAATAAACAAAACCATAGCTAAACTCCAACCCATTTACAGTGAAGTCCAAAATGACTTGATTTTTCTTACCAAACTGCATGACTCACACTTCTCAACAGTAAACTTCATTTGCCAGACTTTTTATTGACACTTATTCAATCTGTCCATAACCCACTGCAGAATCAGAGTATCCTGATCATAACATGCCCCTCCAATTGCTTTTGTATCAAAGGCAAATTTGGAAACCTTACATAATGTTTCTTCCTTCAAGTAATTCACGTGAATAATGAACCAAGTCAAGAACTGATCCCTGCAATACTCCATTAAGGGCCTGTCCCACCAGCATGCGACTGCATGCGGCGAGCACGACCTAACGTGGTCACTTGAGCCGTACGGTCTCGCGGGGCCGGTCCCACTTCGATCGCCGGAGCCTTATGGAGTTGTGCGGAGCTGGTCCCGACATCGCGCGGGGCTCCGAAAAACTGACACTGTCCAAAAATTCTGCGCGGCAACACACCTCCTCGATGGGTGTGCGCAGCGTCTTCACGACGTACGCCTAGCGCGTGGTGTTGCACGATGACGTCACCACCCGATGCCGTGCGACGTCCAACTTCAGTCGGCCCGTCTCCTGCCCAGCCGATTGGCGAGTATGATGTCAGGACCAGCTCCACACAACTCCAGACGGCTCGCGGTTGGAAGTGGGACCGGCCCCGCGAGGCCGTACGGCTCAAGCCACCGCGTTTGGTCACGCTAGACGCATGCGATCGCATGCTGGTGGGACAGGTCCCTTCAGTATGAACAGGACTCACATATTTCAACTTGCTGTCTTCTATGAGAGCCAGTTTTCCAAAATATTTCCTCTGATATCATGGACTTTTATGGTTGAAAATATTGCAATGGGAAGTTGAAGTTCAAAATTCAAAACAAAAATAAATATGCACAAGTATTTTCCAGACTAATGCAATGTAAATAGGAAAAATGAATTGTTCAAAATAGAAAGAAAAGCAGAATCAACAAATCCATCAGCATTACGAATGCTATGGCTAACTGGGTCTTTCAAATCATTGACCAGTGATAACATTTACTCTCCAACCTAATGTGTGAGCCTTTAAATGGCAGTTATATGTACTTAATATTTCCCATTTTTCTTCCCATCTGGTTTATTGGACAGTCGATCACAGAGAATATTCAATGCTGAAAATACCACTCTATATATTCGCTCTGCACATTTATCAAGTGCGATAACCTCTCCCTATTAGTGAAAGGCTAATATTGTTCCATATTTCGTGGATATTACAGCAGTAATACAATGGCAGTTTTGTAACAGCTTCAAATCAGTAGTTCTTTACATTTTTACATCATTGGCACTCGTTCCTTTGCTGATTTTAAAAAAAATTTATTACATCAGTGACTATACGCTTTAATTATCCATAAAACTCATATTAGTCAGTGGGATAATGCAGAAATAAACAGGAAACTAAAGAAAAATCTGAAGGTAATAACCATTATTCTGAGAGGTGGTGTTAAATTAATGATGCTCGACAACATAAAGTTGAATCAACGTGGATAGTCCTTCAAGCAGTCAAATTCATTTCAGTTCTTTCACCAATAAATGCAGGAAGTCTTTCCCAGAAATACAAAACGCATTTTAACAGCTTAAATTAAAATGAAATGTTTGAAATTCAGAAGATCATCTTTGTACAAGTCTTTCCCATACATTCCAAACAAAATGGCAAGTTAAAACAAGTTTGTTTTAAACATAAAGGAGTTACTACCCATACTCACTCAAACATTTCCCCACTTCATAATTCAGAACAATAGACAGATCTTTGGAATGGCAGATTTACTAACTAAGCAATACTGAGTTAAAGAACGAACCACTATAAATATGTAAAACAAAGACTAGGAATATCCGGCAGGAAAGAGATAAATTGCGATTTGCACATCATTACTAACTGTTGAATGATTTGCCCTGTTCCATCATTAGATGCACAATTAAATCCTCATTATCAATTTGCCATGAATCTGCTGCAATTACACTAAATTGCAAAACAAACTCAAAGGTTAATATTTTATGATGACGGAACCTTTCAATATTTGTTCAAAGGCATAGAACTTGAAATTACGATCTATCCGAATGATAACAAATTGAAATTTAAATATTTCCGCTTAGTTTCGAGATACAGCGCGGAAACCGGCCCTTCGACCCACCGGGTCAGCGTCGACCAGCGATTCCCGCATATTAACACTATCCTACACACACTAGGGACAATTTTTATATTTACCAAGCCAATTAACCTACAAACCTGTACGTCTTTGGAGTGTGGGAGGAAACCTAAGATCTCGGAGAAAACTCACGGGAAGAACGTACAAACTCCGTACAGACAGCACCTGGAGTCGGGATCGAACCCGGGACTCTCGCGCTGCTCTCGCTGTAAGGCAGCAACTCTACCACTGCGCCCTGGATGGTGGAAAGAATTTTTCTTAACATTCCTTTTTTATTCCATGTGATAGGAGAATAAGGCCATTTGGCCCATTAAGTCTACTCCGCCATTCAATCATGGCTGATCTATCTCTCCCTCCTAACCCCATTCCCCTGCCTTCACCCCATAACCTCTGACACCTGTACTGATCAAAATTCTATCCATCTCTGCCTTAACAAAACTGCACTTTTGTCTTAATCAAACCTTGTTTTCCCTTTTGACTTGAATCCACCTTTTTATTGTTTGTTATTTCAATGCTGTGACAATTATATACTAGACACTTGACTCACATTTCTGTCCCATTGTTCTTTAACTTCCCTGGTGGTCCAGCGACCACAACACATTGTTATCGACTTCCAGCAATTTGCCGTACGAGATCCATTTTGTTTAAGTACAAGTGAAACAAACAAAATCACAACACTCGCCACATATTGGACAACTCCAGTGCATTCTGGAGCAATATTGTTCTTCCATTCCACCAAAACATAGTTGTATTTTTGTTAGCAGCAGGTAAAATGTCACCCTTCAAACACCGCATTCTCCATGAGTGACCTGATCCTCAAATACATTTTGGGCCTAGTGACCACAATGCATGCATGCCCTATTCCATCTTCACATGATATTTTTTGGTAATATATTTGTGTTTCAAATGTTTTTTATTTTTACCAGGAATGCTATACTCCTGACCTCATTACTACAGCCTTGGACTCAGCATGGATGAAAGAGTTCAATTCCAGTGGTAAGGTAAGAAGAGTAAAGAGCCTGACCCACTTAGGTGATTTTTAGGTGACTGCAGGCGACTGTCATAGTCGTAGCAGGTTGCTGAAAAACCGGCGACTGGACTAATGGGCCTGTCCCACTTAGGCGATTTTTTTAGGTGGCTGCCGGCGGCTACGACAATGGAATTCACCGAAGTCAGCATCGGCAACAACCTACGACATCCTGACACCAACCTACGACAGCACCTACGTCAAGCTACGCTCATTGGCGTCAAACCCACTCGTCGAGGCGGCTGCGCGCGGTATTTTTGTACACGGTCAGTTTTTCGGAGCCCCGGGCGATGACGGGACCAGCCCCGCACAACTCCATACGGCACCGGCGATCGAAGTGGGACCGGCCCCGCGAGCCATAAGGCTCAAGCGACCACGTTAGGTCACGCTTGCCGCATGGAGTCGCATGCTCGTGGGACAGGCCCTTAACTCCTCCTCACATTCCCATACTGGGCCTCCTCTGCTGTCAGAGTTAAGTCAAATGCAAATTAGGAGGAACAGCACCTCACATTTTGCAGAATAATAATTTTTGCATTTACTACTTGGCTTTCAGGGAAGAAAGTGGTGGGGGGGTTCTTATTGCACATTATATTTCTTGTGTTTCCTTGCTACCAAATTCTACCATATACTGCACAATACATAACAATAAATGCATTCTAATTAAGTATCAGCGTTCCCTCCAAGAAAATAAAGGAGACAACGAGCAAGATTAACTCAGCAGGTCTAGCAGCATCTCTGGAGAAGATGCTGCGTGGTCTGTTAAGTTATTCCAGCACTTTGTGTCGTATTGTGTAGCCTAGCATCTGCAGTTTCTCGTTTCTTCAAGGAACTTTAGTTTGTAATAGTTGTGAATGAGTCACCAAGTACAATCAGTTCACATTGTTGATAATAAAGAGCAATACAATGAATAAAGGAGGGGTTCTGCAACATTATAAACGTGGTGTTTCACTTTCACTCTCGTTGCGAGTTGGGATATCACGGTGCTTGGCCATCATCTAGTATCTCACCCACCTGGTCATTAATGATGCACCAGCTATTCAATCATAGGTGTCACTACAGCTAAGCTAGAACCTGTCCTCACCTGAAATCCACAGCTTTACAAAGTTAATAGAAAGTAATGATGAAGGGTGGCCATGGTCAAGTTTTCCATTCCTGATCCATGGTCACAGAACAAATTGAATTACTTCCCCCTCTGTCTACAACAGTGAAGTCCTGGGAGATCAGGGCTCAAACTTGTTTCCACCCGATGTGACTCACCTCAACCTGACATTATCATTAATGCAGTTGAAAGAACAACATATCAAGCAGAACAACCAAGTTAGGTATGTGGCAACAAAACTGAATTAATTTAAAACCATCAAACAGATTATATTATTCTCTTAAAAGTACCAAGGTATTTATTTAAAATACAGATCTATTCTTAAAAGACAACAATATGTTCAAGGATCCAATAATTCTACTAGAGAGTAGCAAAGCATGAGCCGCGTAACTATAATGCCCACGACAGTCCAGAGTATTATTTCAATGCTTGATGCTTTCAATTATAATGGTGTAAGATAGACTGGTCAAAGTATGTAACATTTTAAAACCATGATGGCCTCACTCCTGCTTATTGGGTTCAATTGACTTGATCTCAATATATTTTCACTGGCGTCTTCCTGATCACACCGATTGATACCAATGCCTTCAGCTGATTCCCGGGAATCTAACTCTTCACCCAACTTTCCTCCTTTAATTCCTTTTGTTCAACTCATTGGTCATCTGCTGTAATTTCTCCTCGTGACTCAGCAATACACATTGTTTGATAGCGGGGTGGAAGATTGCAACCCGCACGTGGTCCGCCCTGTTTCGACTAATGCACACACAGAAGATCAAATAGGACAAGTTGTCCGACAACTTTAGGCTGTGCACGCCACAGGAAAGAAGGCAGATTGTTTGAGAGCAAAGATTTGGCAGCACGGTGGCATAGCGGTAGAGTTGCTGCCTTACAGCGCCAGAGACCCAGGTGCAATCCTGACAACGGGTGTTGTCTGTACGGTGCTTGTACGTTCTCCCCATAACCTGCGTGGGTTTTCTCCGGGATCCCCGGTTTCCTCCCACACTCCAACAACGTACAGGTTTGTAGGTTAATTAGCTTGGTATAATGATAAAATTGTCCCTAGTGTGTTTAGTATAGCGTTAATGTACAGGGATCGCTGGTGGGTGCGGACTCGGACTAAATTATAAAGATATCCCTAGATTTATGGTGAAAGCTACTATATAAATGGAAGTAGTTATTTTGAGATTAATATGTCCTATTGTCACATACATTTGAAATGTTTAACTTTTTCTTTAAATAAAACAGTTGTTGCACATGTGTTGAAGCAAAAAATAATGAAGGAGTTAAACTTGGCCATTTCCATGATACTACAGGGTTCAATGTGTCAGGTTATAATTTAACTGAGCATGCTATTTTGTTTCTGCTGAACACACAGGAAGTAATTTTCCTGCCTGTACTTTCTGTCAATACAATGGACTCAAGATAGCTGTAGGAAATAGATTTTTGGGCCAAATTAATTTGTTATATATCCAGATGATAAACAGTGGCACCTGGCATTTTGTAGGAATTATCCTACTTCTAATTCTTCATAATAATTGTACTCAAGGTATTAGAAATACCGAGTGCATTGTGTGCGCTAAATGTCTACAAAAGACCATTTGGCGGTACAGTGAAACAACTGGTAGAGCTGCTGCCTCACAGCGCCAGAAACCTGGGTTCGATCCTGACCTAGGATACCATCTGTGTGGAGTTCGCAAGCTCTACCCTTGACCATGTGAGTTCCCACCAGATGCATTGGTTTCCTCACATGTCCCAAAGGCGTGCGGGGTTGAAGGTGAATTGGCTTCTGTGGATTGCCCCTAGTGTGTGTAGGGATGAGAAAGGGGAATAACGTTGAACTAGTGCGAGCGTGTGATCGATAGTCGGCGTGGAATCAGTGGGCCGAAGGAACCGTTTCCATGCTGTATCATTAAACTAAAGACCTTAGAGCTTTCTGTCACAATTTCTTTGGAGAAATGAATCACTTAAGATCAATTCTCTACATTCAGAATGCATAGGATGATTTATTTATTCTTCCATGCGTCAGTCGCTGAAAGATTGTGCGTGTGCGCTCAGAAATGGTCAAGCAGATTAGAAACTGTGGTGCGGTCTGGAGCATACTTGTAGTCAGATTTAAATGTTCTCGCTGAAAGGAGCAAGGGAAGGAAAGCAGCTGAACCCATGGCCACATTTCTGCGGCAGTTTCCATCTGCAATAATTGTTGCAAACCACCTGAAACCGGGCAAACCTGGAAATACAGATAGAAATATAAAAAATTGGAGAAGCTCAATATCTGGTCCCATATCACAATATCATATTCATGCTCTCTTTCCCATGACCCTCGATGTGTTTTGGTCGATAAATCCAAATCCTCCTTTATTAAACATATTCAGAGACTTGGCTCAAGGGCCTTCAGTGGTAGAAAATTCCAGAGATTCAATGCCTCTTGCCGTGTAAATTCACAGAGTAAAACATTTCTCCTGATCTTAGCCCTAAAGGTATCGCCCAATTTGCTCACACTGTAATCTAATCTCTTGCTCTAAGGCACCCAGCCAGAATAAATATTGAGCTCCATCAGAATTATCCACATTTCAATGAGATCCTCTCTCGTTCCTCTCGGCTCCAGTGAACAAATGTGAATAGAGAGGATTGTGAGACCCACTATTGATGATCTTGAGAATGTTTCTGATGGCAGTTTGTGTTCCTGTGAAGAGGTCAGGAATACAAGGATTGAATAAGCAGTCATGGGTTGTAACTGGGCACAAGGAATTGGAGATCGAGAGGAGCCATGCTGGGAAGATCATCAAAGACCCCTCACACCCCAACCATGGACTGTTTGCCCTCCTCCCATCAGGGAGGCGGTACAGGAGCCTCAGGTCACGTACTAGTAGGATGAGGAACAGCTACAATAATACAATTACATTGCTGAACTCGGAGTCCCGCCGATAGATTTCTCCGGCCCCTCCGTCCCCATTGTTTAATTATTCTGTATTTTTTGATTATTCTGTATCTTCTCTCTTTCTATTTTTTTTAAATTTCTTTATGCACAACTACTACGGACTGACGCAAAACTGCATTTCGTTGTACTCATACTTGTATTTGTGCAATGACATTAAAGTTGAATTGAATTGAATTGAATGATGAGTTGCTTCTGTGCATCCTGCAGGCTGAGGCTGGGCATCACTGGTGGAGTAAATGAATGCTTGCAGATGGGGTGCCTATCAAGTGGGGTGCTCTGACCTGTATGGTGTAAAGCTTCTTGAGTGTTCTTTAAACTGTAGTTCGTCAAGTGGACTGGATTCCATCATGCATCCAACTTGAGACTTGTAGAAGGGCAGTTAGGAAGCAAGTTCCTCTCCACACGATTCCTAGCAACTGACCTGCTCCTGTAGCCACATTGTGTATATGGCTACATCAAATCAGTTTCTGGACTATGGTAACCCCCAAGACTGGGAGAATTCAGCGATGGGCAAGGCCATGGAATATCAAGGGATAATAACTGGAATTTCTCTTGATGGATCTTGACACTGCCTTGCGCTTATGTGAATGTGCAATAATCGGCAAACACCTCTACCTCTGACCTGTACATTGAAGGAAGGTCATTGATGAAGTAGCAAAGGATAGTTGGGCCTTCAGCACTATCTGAGCCAGTTCTACAGTGATGTCCTACAGCTGAGATGATTGACCTCTCACTACTAAAACCATCTTCCTTTGTCCTACATGATTCCAAACAGTGGCTTTTCCTCAATTCCCATTACTCCAGTTTATCCAGCGCTCCTTGATGTCATATGCCATTAAATGCTGCCTGGACATTATGAACCGTTACTGAATCTAACATCTTTTAATTTATTTTCATCCATGTTTTATAGGTTTTGTTAGAGGTGTACACATTTCCTTCTCCATGGATTGTCACCTTGTCGTGGTGGAGAAGCTCGTGTGGTCCTGAGATCCTGAGAGCGATGCCGTCTGGAGCCATGTCCTAGTAGGGCCACCCACGGCGGTAAGGTCGAGGGGGAGGTCTCTGGCAAAGAGCAATCCAACCAAGACCTCAACGGTGGAACAGGCGGAGGATGATGGCTGACCTTAGTGGAGCGTCACAACATAGAAACATAGAAAATAGGTGCAGGAGTAGGCCATTCGGCCCTTCGAGCCTGTACCGCCATTTGATATGATCATGGCTGATCATCCAACTCAGTATCCCATCCCTGCCTTCTCTCCATACCCCCTGATCCCTTTAGCCACAAGGGCCACATCTAACTCCCTCTTAAATATAGCCGATGAACTGTGGCCTCAACTACCTTCTGTGGCAGAGAATTCCACAGATTCACCGCTCTGTGTAAAAAATGATTTCCTCATCTCGGTCCTAAAAGTCTTCCCTCTTATCCTTAAACTGTGACACCCTAGTTCTGGACTTCCCCAACATCGGGAATAATCTTCCTGCATCTAGCCTGTCCAACCCCTTAAGAATTTTGTAAGTTCCTATAAGATCCCCCCTCAATCTTCTGAATTCCAGCGAGTACAAACCGAGTCTATCCAGTCTTTCTTCATATGAAAGTCCTGACATCCCAGGAATCAGTCTGGTGAACCTTCTCTGTACTCCCTCTATGGGAAGAATGTCTTTCCTCAGATTAGGAGACCAAAACTGTACGCAATACTACAGGTGTGGTCTCACCAAGACCCTGTACAACTGCAGTAGAACCTCCCTGCTCTTATACTCAAATCCTTTTGCTATGAATGTTAACATACCATTTGCTTTCTTCACTGCCTGCTGCACCTGCATTCCTACTTTCAATGATTGGTGTACCATGACACCCAGGTCTCGTTGCATCTCCCCTTTTCCTAATCGGCCACCATTCAGATAATAGTCTACTTTCCTGTTTTTGCCACCAAAGTGGATAACCTCACATTTATCCACATTATACTACAATGGCTGGGAAGGCGGATGAAGGCTGCAGCAGAAAAGGGTCTCCGGTCGTCTTGGACTCCATGCCACTGGATCCTGATCCAGATCTGTCAAGGACCGTGGGGTGGCTGGCTGTGCACAAGTCTCCCCACGTTAAACAAAGTTACGCACAGGTGTCCTCCATATAGGGAATAGCACCCCGGAGACACCCATGGTCAGCCATGACCGAAGGGGGCCTAAGAAGACACATGTGAAGTCATGAATAAGACCAGCTTCGCTTCCTTACATTAGATTAAGCAAATTATAACTGGATATAGAAACCAAGAACAGAAAGGTGCATAAAAGTCTACTGGTCCTGGTTTGAGTTTCTTTTTAAATGGGGAGATACAAATACAAGTTACTTGCATTAGCCATTTATGAAATGGCTTTTAGTGGGAAAAGTGCCACTAATAATCTGGAAGTAAATATTAACTATGAGCTTCACTGATCAGGAGACCTTAATTTAATGAAAGTATTCATGAGATGCTGCAAAATTTGGGCTAGTAAATTAGTATTCATGTATCAGTAAAAGGGAAATAAGTCCAAGTTTGCACTTTAAGGATGTCTATTTAGAAAAAAGTATCACTGGAATTCTTGATTATAGTCCAAAGGCAATCAGAAGATACAGGGTGAAAAAAAACATCAAGGCACAAAAGACAAAGGTCAGGAGAAATGTAAATCATCTGTGTAACATGCTTCCATTAAGTAAGGTTTATCCCAGCCAAAGTTTTCCCATTTTAGACAATGAGTTAATATACTTCCTAGTACACTTCCTACTTCCTAGCAAGGAGTAGGAGTAAACGGGTCCTTTTCACAATGGCAGGCAGTGACTAGTGGGGTACCCCAAGGCTCAGTACTGGGACCCCAGCTATTTACAATATATATTAATGATCTGGATGAGGGAATTGAAGGCAATATCTCCAAGTTTGCGGATGACACTAAGCTGGGGGGCAGTGTTAGCTGTGAGGAGGATGCTAGGAGACTGCAGGGTGACTTGGATAGGCTGGGTGAGTGGGCAAATGTTTGGCAGATGCAGTATAATGTGGATAAATGTGAGGTTATCCATTTTGGTGGCAAAAACAGGAAAGCAGACTATTATCTAAATGGTGGCCGATTGGGAAAGGGGGAGATGCAGCGAGACCTGGGTGTCATGGTACACCAGTCATTGAAGGTAGGCATGCAGGTGCAGCAGGCAGTAAAGAAAGCGAATGGTATGTTAGCTTTCATTGCAAAAGGATTTGAGTATAGGAGCAGAGAGGTTCTACTGCAGTTGTACAGGGTCTTGGTGAGACCACACCTGGAGTATTGCATACAGTTTTGGTCTCCAAATCTGAGGAAGGACATTATTGCCATAGAGGGAGTGCAGAGACGGTTCACCAGACTGATTCCTGGGATGTCAGGACTGTCTTATGAAGAAAGACTGGATAGACTTGGTTTATACTCTCTAGAATTTAGAAGATTGAGAGGGGATCTTATAGAAACTTACAAAATTCTTAAGGGGTTGGACAGGCTAGATGCAGGAAGATTGTTCCCGATGTTGGGGAAGTCCAGGACCAGGGGTCACAGCTTAAGGATAAAGGGGAAATCCTTTAAAACCGAGATGAGAAGAACTTTTTTCACACAGAGAGTGGTGAATCTCTGGAACTCTCTGCCACAGAGGGTAGTTGAGGCCAGTTCATTGGCTATATTTAAGAGGGAGTTAGATGTGGTCCTTGTGGCTAAGGGGATCAGGGGGTATGGAGAGAAGGCAGGTACGGGATACTGAGTTGGATGATCAGCCATGATCATATTGAATGGCGGTGCAGGCTCGAAGGGCCGAATGGCCTACTCCTGCACCTAATTTCTATGTTTCTATGTTACACTAAAGTGCCAAATCTGTAATCCTAAGGAACTGTAAGGAGACCGAAATTAAATGCTGAAGAAGGGCACCATAGCTCTACTTTACTGCGGTTCATAGAAACATTTAAAAAAATAGGTGCGGGAGTAGGCCATTCAGTCCTTCGAGCAATTCAATATGATCATGGCTGATCATCTAACATCATTTCCCCATTCCTGCATTTCCCCCCACATCCCTTAATTCCTTTAGCCCTAAAAGCTAAATCTCTCTCTCTCTCGAGAAATGCAGTGAATTGGTCTCCACTGCCATCTGTGGCAGAGAATTCCACAGATTCACAACTCTCTGCGTGAAGACATTTTTTCACATCTCAGTCCTAAATGGCCTACCCCTTATTCTAAACAGTGACCCCTGGTTCTGTACTCCCCCAACATCGGGAACATTTTTCCTGCATCTAACGGCCAGGAAAGACTACAGTTCAGCCTTCAACACGATAGTCCCCACCAGACTGGCCGGGAAGCTACTGGAATTGGGGCTCAACACCTCCCTGTGTGCCTGGGTCCTGGACTTTCTCACCGCCAGGCCCCAGGTAGTCAAGAAGGGAGGGAATACATCGAAGTCCCTCACCCTGAGCACAGGATCGCCCCAGGGTTGCGTCCTCAGCCCCCTATTGTACTCCCTGTACACACATGACTGTGTGGCTAGGTTCAGCTCCAACTCAATAATTAAGTTTGCTGATGACACTGTGGTGGTGGGCCTGATCTCAGACAATGATGAGAGGGCCTACCGGGAGGAGGTGGCTGATCTAGCACTCTGGTGCCAGGAGAACAGCCTCCTCTTGAACATCAAAAAAACGAAGGAGCTGATCATGGACTTTAGGAGGGCACATCATCCGAGGACGTACACTCCATTGAGTATAAATGGGGATCCTGTGGATAGGGTGAACTGTTTTAAATATCTGGGAGTCCACATCTCTGAGGATATGACATGGTCATCACACGCCTCAGCACTGGTGAGTAAGGCAAGGCAGCGCCTTTACCACCTCAGGCAATTGAGGAAATTCAGAGTGTCTCCGAGGATCCTCCAGTGCTTCTACGCAGCGGCGGTGGAAAGCATCTTGTCCGGGAACATTACAATCTGGTTCGGGAATTGCTCTGCCAAGGACAAGAAGGCTCTGCAGAGAGTAGTGCGTTCGGCCGAACGCACTATGGGAACTTCACTCACCCCCCTGCAGGAACTATACAACAGGAGGTGCAACTCCAGAGCAAACAAAATCATGAGAGACCTCTTCCACCCCTGCAACGGACTGTTCCAGCTGCTACGGTCAGGCAAACGCCTCCGTTGCCATGCAGTGAGAACGGAGAGGTTGAGAAGGAGTTTCTTCCCAGAGGCAATTCGGACTGTAAACGCCTTTCTCACCAGGGACTAACTGTACAGAACGTTTTTCCTTCTATTATTTATTATGTAAAATAATATGTGTGTTATGATTGTGTTTATAATTTGTTTGGTTGTTTTGTTGTTCCGCGAGCATTGCCACTTTCATTTCACTGCACATCTCATATGTGTATGTGACAAATAAACTTGACTTGACTTGACTTAACCTGTCCAATCCTTTAAGAATTTTATATGTTTCTATAAGATCCCCTCTCATCCTTCTAAATTCCAGTGAATACAAGCCCAGTTGACCCATTCTTTTATCATGTCAGTCCCGGGAATTAACCTGGTGAACTTACGCTGCACTCCCTCAATTACAATAATGTCCTTCAGCAAATTATGAGACTAAAATTGGACACAATACTCCACGTGTGGTCTCACCAGGGCTTTGTACAACTGCAGTAGGACCTCCTTGCTCCTAAACTCAAATCCTCTCGCAATGAAGGCCAACATGCCATTAGCTTCCTTCACTGCCTGCTGTACCTGCATGCTTACTTTCAGTGACTGATGTACCAGCACACCCAGATATCGCTACACCTCCCCTTTTCCTAATCTGAGACCATTCATATAATAATCTGCCTTCCTGTTCTTGCCACCAAAGTGGATAACCTCACATTTATCCACATTATACTGCATCTGACCACTCACCCAACCTATCCAAGTCACCCTACAGCCTCATAGCATCCTCATCGCCACCCTGCCACCCAGCTTTGTGTCATCCACAAACTTGGAGATGTCACATCTAATTCCCTCGACTAAATCGTTAATAGGATTCACAAGTTACTTTTAATCCTTAGAAATATTTTCTGCTTAAAAAATATATATAAATGTGCGGGGAAATGCTGAGCTGCAATGAAGGCAAGTTAGAATCTCAAAATCCAAGTTAGTAAGGTTCAAATCCTAATCAAGCACTACTAAATGTGAAAGAAAGACATGCAGATGGTATTTTAAATCGAAGGAAACCAGAGATGCTGTCTGTCCGGCTGAGTTACTCCAGCATTTTGTGTCTACCCTCAAACACTACTAATCCAGGTTATTTAAGGTCCAAATCCCTTCTGCACTACACTGAGAATGTTGACAACAATCCAATCTCTGATCAAATCCATCCAAGTGGAGTCGAGCTCTGCTCAAGTACAGCCTTTTCCCTCCCCCTGTTTAAAATAGTCCGCTGTCATTTAGTGGCCAAACTCACAATCTAGTCATGGGATTGGATAACACCCACAGAAGTAAACCGGTAAAAAAAGAACTAAATGGAGGACTATTTCCCCCGTGTTAACAATAGACCTCCATTAAAGAAACCCCAGTCGTTCAAGACTGCACCGAACAGATATTACACACAATTCAGTAGTAGGACACGCGATTATAACACAAGCAGGCAGGCAGACACAACAGCGAGGGGGAGACAATCTGGAGCCCGGGTTCAGACAGATAATGCCGGGGTGGCTTTAGTGTTGACCACCTTTGCTGCTTCCCCCCCCCCCACCCTCCCCTCCCTGCCGCCACGACCACTCCCCGGTGTGCAATGAACCCGCCAGAAAATAAAATACACAGCATCGGCACAAGCATTTAAAACAACAACCTATTCAACAACTGCGCTTAAAACAACGACACAAAATGCAAAAAGACGGGGGCAGAAGAAAGAACGAGGATACAATATAATAGTACGCGACCCCCCTCACTCCCCGGGAGGTTTGCAGTGAGTGAATGAGTGGCCAGTCCAGCCCAGCCCAGTGTGTGTGTGTGTGAAACACTCGCCGAGGGGAGTGACTGGACTGGACTTGACTTCACGGCGGCCGAGCAGAGAGCAAACCAAAGATCATATAGCAGAGCAAACTACCGGGTGCATGGGGCTGGAGCTGCTGTAGTGTAGTGTGGTGAGGGGGAGTGGGGTGAGTGTTGTGGGGTAGTGGGGTGCGGGGTGTTGTGGTGGGGTGAGTGGGTGTGGTGGGGGGAGTGTTGTGGGGCAAGGGGGAGTGGGGTGAGTGTTGGGGAGTGGGGTGGGGGTGAGTGAGTGGTGTTGTGGGGGGGGGTGTGGGTGTGGGGGGAGTGGGTGTGGGGGGGGGGTTGTGTTGTGTTGGGTTGGGGAGGGGGGGGGGTGGGGTGAGTGTTGAGGGGGAGTGGGGGTGGGGTGTTGGGGAGTGGGTGTGGGGTGAGTGTTGTGGTGGGGGGGAGTGGGGTGTTGTGTTGGGGTGAGGGGGAGGGGGTGCGTGTTGTGTGTGGGGTGAGGGCGTAGTGGGGTGAGGGGGTGTGGGTGTGGGTTGAGGGGGAGTGTGGTGCGGGCTGTGTTGGGGGTGAGGGGGAGTGGGGTGCGTGCTGTGCTGTGTTGGGGTGAGGGGGAGTGGGGTGAGTGTTGAGGTGGGGGAGTGGGTGTGTGGCGAGGGGGGTGTGTGTGGTTGGGGTTGGGGAGTGGGTGTGGGGGGGGGGTGTTGTGTTGTGGTGGGGTGCGGGCTGTGTTGTGGGGTGAGGGGGAGTGGGCGTGGGGTGCGTGTTGTGTTGTGTTGGGGTGAGCGAGGCTTTTACCTGCTGTTGAGGAGGCGCCGCTCCTCCTGGCCGCTGCCGACTGGAGCCTGGAGCCGGGGTCCCTGTCGCTCGCCCCTCGCACCTCCTCCTCCTCTTCCTCCTGGGTCCAGGCTTCCGCCATCATCATACGGAATGGATTAGCTTGAGGGAGGGGAGGGGGGGTGGATGCAGGCGGCAGCGCTGCGGACACAAGAGGAGAGGAGGGTCAGAGGCAACAACCCCGCCCGCCCGTCACCTGCACCAGAGTGGGGGAGAGAGCAGGCTCTGCCCTGCCCTGCCCGCGGCTGCAGCTGCTACTGCTACTGCTACTGCTACTGTCCACCTTCCCCAACACCACTCGCTACCTTGCACCAACTCCCCAGCTACTCCTGGCTGTGCCGACAGGAAACTCGGCGGCTGAATTAAAACAAAAGGTGGCGGTAGCGCTTGGAGCCGACTTTCCTTCACCCAAACGTGAAGATCAACGTGCAACTAACTAACTAACTCTGCTGGAAAGTCTCTCGTCGTTAACAGAAACAATGTTTTTGCTCGCTCGCTCGCTGTTGCCTTTGAACGAGAACCAATTACAATGTATTTCTCCCTGAAGGAAAAAAAGTTTGTGCTGCAATGACTCGGCTTATTTTGTGTTGCAAACAAAACAATAAATTACGTAGAAATAATCACTGCCGAATCAATTGGGTAAAGACATACTTTCTAAAGGCAGGGCCTTTTGTGATTTGCCCTCATCCATTGCCCGGCACAATTGTCGGAATATCTATTTTTAATCGTCTCCCGGGACTGAGAATGATTTGCTGGTGAATTCTGAGACGGCTGAGGTTCTCAATGTGAAAACTGCAGACCCTTCCACAGATGTAATTATGTTGTGTCTGGGGTCTATTTGTGTGTAATGTATGGCTGCAGAAACGGCATTTCGTTTGGACCTCCAGGGGTCCAAATGACAATTAAATTGACTCTTGACTCTTGACTCTCTTGACAGATGTGTGTGTGTGTATGGAGAGTGGATAATATGTGAGGCAATGTGCTCCTTCTGATACTTTAGTGTGTTCCTGGTGCTTGGCTTTACGGTTCCCAATCCCATCCCCATTGTTTCCAATCCATTGTGGATGGTGGATACAAGGAACTGCCAATGTTGGTTGACCAAAAAAGAAACCTACTACCAGAGTTAACATAGAAATTAGGTGCAGGAGTAGGCCATTCGGCCCTTCGAGCCTGCACCGCCATTCAATATGATCATGGCTCATCATCCAACTCAGTATCCCGTACCTGCCTTCTCTCCATACCCCCTGACCCCTTTAGCCACAAGGGCCACATCTAACACCCTCTTAAATATAGCCAATGAACTGGCCTCGACTACCCTCTGTGGCAGAGAATTCCACAGAATCACCACTCTCTGTGCGAAAAATGTTTTTCTCATCTCAGTCCTAAAAGATCTCCCCCTTATCCTTAAACTGTGACCCCTTGTTCTGGACTTCCCCAACATCGAGAACAATTTTCCTGCATCTAGCCTGTCCAACCCCTTAAGAATTTTGTACGTTTCTATAAGATCCCCCCTCAATCTTCTAAATTCTAGTGAGCACAAGCCGAGTCTATCCAGTCTTTCTTCACATGAAAATCCTGCCATCCCAGGAATCAGTCTGGTGAACCTTCTCTGTACTCCCTCTATGGCAAGAATGTCTTTCCTCAGAAAGATTAAGGGCCTGTCCCACTTTCCCGAATTACTCACGAATTCTCCCGAGTTTTCCCCTAGACTCAAACCCGGAGAATGTCCGTAGATATACCGCAGCGGCACGTTATGCCAGCCGTGGGTACTCGGGCCATCAGGTAAGTTGGGACGTTTTTTTCCAGCATGACAAAAATGTCCACGAGTAAAAAGATAGTCGGGAGGAGGAGTTCATAGATCACCCAAATCTTGATTTTTTTTTAAGGTCCTTTCAACTCGGCAGAGGACTCGGGAAAGTGGTACAGGCCCTTAACTCAGCCGGTCATTGTGGAGACCTAGATAAGTGATGTTTCAGGTCGGGACCCTTCATCAGACTGCCACAATGAATGGTCATGGATCAGAGCCACCTTGATTTACTTATCTTTTCCTGCAAGTTTGTCGAGACAGAACAGTGGTTTTTTTTTAAAGCGTTGATTGGTCTACTATAGGTAGACTAGATGTCAGAAACAAACAGGATGGTGGGGATCTCAATTGCCCAATAATGTCAGGTCTGAGGTTTTGATCTTCTAATGCTCTCTTCCTCAATCATTGAAAGGCTGTGCTGGAGCATTTAAAGTTCTTCTTGGTTCTTGGTCCTCCAAAATATTCCAAATGGAATTTAAACTGGAGGTGGCGGAGGGTGGACTTAAGCAAAAAAGGATTCTTGGAGAAGAAGAGCTACCTTAAATTTAGTTGCGTCTGGTTGAGTAACTATGGTAGGGTGAAGACTATCCCATGCTTTAATTGTGCAGGGGAAGAATAAATTGCTGTACACATCTATCTCTCTAGCTGGTATCTCACATTGGATTGAATGCCCTCGTCTACTCCTAATAGGTTTGTGTTGGTAATCTATGTCGAGCTGACCATTTAACATTTTGTAAAACACGTCTGTCTTGGAGAGAGTTCCACCCCAGTGAATTCAGAAGTTTGGTAACACTCGCTTCTCTCTCATACACATAGGTATTTGTGACAGATCGAGCTGCCTGTCTTTGGACACGTTTGATGGAAGAAATGTTTATATTTGTGTATGGATCTCATGCTACAACTGCGTAGTCCAAATGTAGTCTAACGAGGGTGAAGTATAACTTCTTAATAGAAGTTGAACAATGATGAAAGTTGCGTCTCAAATAATTTAGGACACCTGTTGCTTTCACCGTTGCACGATGAGTCTGACCATTCCAACGTAGATCGTTCTGTAATTTGATGCCAAGATACTTGGTCTGTTTGGATTCTTCAAGGGTAGCACCGAGGATATTGTATAATGTTTTGGGTACACAAAAATGCTGGAGAAACTCAATGGGTGCAGCAGCATCTATGGAGCGAAGGAAATAGGTGACGTTTCGGGCCGAAACCCTTCTTCAGACTGATGGGAGGGGGGGGGGAGAAGGAAGGAAAAAGGGAGGAGGAGGAGCCCGAGGGCGGGGGGATGGGAGGAGACAGCTCGAGGGTTAAGGAAGGGGAGGAGACAGCAAGGGCTAGCAAAATTGGGAGAATTCAATGTTCATGCCCGCCAGACGCAGGCTACCCAGGCGGAATATGAGGTGCTGTTCCTCCAATTTCCGGTGTTGCTCACTCTGGCAATGGAGGAGACCCAGGACAGAGAGGTCGGATTGGGAATGGGAGGGGGAGTTGAAGTGCTGAGCCACCGGGAGTTCAGGTAGGTTCTTGCGGACTGAGCGGAGGTCTTCGGCGAAACGATCGCCCAACCTCCGCTTAGTCTCACCGATGTAAATCAGCTGACATCTAGAGCAGCGGATGCAGTAGATGAGATAATGTTTTGCCTGGTTTCCTCTTCCTGGTGACATGGTTTCACATTTGGAAGGGTTGAACTGCATGCCCCATTGTTGTAACCACTCAACCATAGTATCAAGATCTTTTTGGAGAGCATCTTTATCATCAGCTAACTTAATTAGACGGTACAGCCAACAATCATCAGCGAATAGTCTGGTCATGCTTGTGACATTTTCATGGATGTCGTTAATGTAAATTAAAAACAGATGTGGGCCCAGTACTGTGCCCTGAGGTGTACCACTCAACACTGGACGCCAATCAGAGCTTTTTCCATTCACACACACGCGCTGAAGATGTTTTGTCAGAAAACTGGCGATCCATTGTTTTGTGTTGGAACGAACACTGCAGAAGTCAAGCCTCCGAAGCAGTCTCTGGTGTGGGATGGCAAATTTCATCACGGATGTCCGCCTTTGCCGAGGTGTAGCTCCCAAGGTGTGGGAAGTGGGTTGCGTTTTCAAAGGTTTTGTTGTGTTTCTGGAGTTGCTGTAAATAGCGTGGTTTCTTACATGTGATGTGTGTTTCACTGCCTCTACTGCCAATCTCTGCGTAGGTCTGGGATGGTAGTGTGAGACAAATGTTTGAACTACCACATTCTGGTGTAAAAATAAACTTCTGCAGTTGTGTTAGGTAGGGAATTCCAGGATTTGGATTCATTAATCATTAAGAAAGTCACCAAACACCTCCTCCGCTCCCCCCCACCCATCATCTGAATATTAGGCCATGTGTTTTCTATTGGACTTCAGCTTTCAACTATCACATTGGTACTTTATGGCCAATTGGGAGAGTGATGGCCAAAGTGATGCTTCATGACATTGGTTTCTTCACAACATATACTCCACCTATCACTAAGTAATGTATTCATTAAATTGTCTGGGTTTATATTCCACAACGCATGCTTGAAAGGATTCCAGACTTATTAGAAGGCAATAGGTTGCAGTGACATCAGCACACATGCAAACATTGATTTCCTGTCTCGAATGGACTTGCAGAGGGAAGATTATAAATGAGGACGAGGAGTGAATATAAATGAATACAAATCCTTTGAAGTTGCCTGGGGCAATAATACGTGAGACAAAGAAGGAAAACCGCAGGATTTGGTGCTCTGCTCACAAGCTAACAGATTTGAGCAAAACCAAGAGACACGTGTCCTATTTCGGAAGAATTACAGGAGCATGATGTGGTTGTTCAGGTCAAAGATTGCTGAGAGGTCAAAAGGAAACCACATCAATAGTGTACCATGGCTACAGACACATAGGATGTCATTAGGTTTTCAGGGCACTGTTAAGGGAGAAAACTTGACTCGAAAGAACCAAAAATGAAGTTGCGGAAAAGGGCGTGGATAAAGTTAAGAGGAAACAATGTTTGGGATTTTTGAGAGGAAATAACCATTGGCAGATTAAGTAGATTATTACCAGGACAGAGGATGAAAGTAGGGAGGCAGAGTGACCGCAGCTGGTAGAGCTGCTGCCCCAGAGACCTGGATTCGATCCTGACTTCAGATGCTGTCTATGTGGAGTTTTGCACATTCTCCCTTTGACTGTGTGGGTTTCCTCCAGATGCTCTGGTTTCCTCCAAAGTCGCAATGTGTGGGTTTGAAGGTTCATTGGCCTCTGCAAATTGACCCTAATGTGTAGGGAGTGGATGTGAAAATGGGAAAGCATAGAAACATAGAATATAGGTGCAGGAGGAGGCCATTTGGCCCTTTGAGCTATTCATTGTGATCATGGCTGATCATCCACAATCAGTAACCCGTGCCTGCCTTCGCCCCACATCCCTTGATTCCACTAGCTCCTAGAGCTCTGTCTGACTCTCTTTCTAAATCTTCTTTATTTTTAATTTTTATTAGAAGTACAATAAGTTACAGTTATACACACCACCTATATCTTATTACATTTGTTGTACCCCGTCATTGTGTTAGCTTTAAGAAAGAGAGAAATAAAGGAAGTAAGGAAAGTGAGAAAGAGTCGTGAAAGTGTTGGGAAAAGCGAGCGCATTAGAGAGAGAGTTAGAGAAGAAATAGACCCTAGAAAAAAGAGAAAGAAACAGAACAGTTGCTCTATTATTAAAAAAACTCCGCAAAAAGGGATATACCAACCATATTTTACATCTCCCGTTACCAGATCCTGGCACCATTTATTTTTTAAATTACAGTTGCACCTTGTACTTGTAGTAAGTCCATAAATGCAGACCACGTCTTTTGGAAGTGGTCTGCTTTACCTGCGAGGAGGAGTCTCATATCTTCCAGGTGTAATGTTTCTTTTTTTTTTTTTTAATTTTTTTATTTTATTAGAAGTAAGTACAGTCATATGGCACCAAAGGGCCTAATATATATTTTCATAATACATTTTATGCACAACTTCTTTTTTTTTTGTTACATTGAAAAAAGATTAGAATAAGAAAAAGAAGTTAGATAGTAAAGGATAGAAAGATGTGAAATATATAGTGTGTGAAGAAAGAAAACGAGTAAATGAAGAAAGTTGAGAGAGAAAATAGTGAAAAGAAAAGGAGATCATTATTTATAATCTTGACCAACCCTCGTCCCGTCCTGAAACAGTTATTTTTTACAATTGTGTTGCACCATATGTTTCCAAAAAAACGACGAATGGAGACCAACTCGTTATGAGTTGGTCTGATTTATCCATTAGGAGGAATCGCATTTCCTCAAGATGAGCGGTGTCCAACATACTTGCAATCCACATTTTAAGCGTTGGTATTGATGTACCCATGTTTCTCTTTTAAATTCATCCAGTGCTAATTCATCCTCGACTGATTTCTGTGAGAACTGGTATGGTCAGCATGTACTCAGTGGGCTGAGTATCTCTGAACTAAAGGAGTTGAGCATATTGCTTGAGAGTGGGTCATTCCACACAGTTTTAGACAGGAACTAGGCAGTATATAAGGAGAGGGTGAACATGTAAAATATTAGCAAATGCGGTCAAGAAAAGGAACTTTGTAGATCAGTGGTGTTGAAAGGACATGAGGTGAGACTCGTGTAAAATCTGGAATCAAAGAGGGACTGTGGAAGTTAAATAAAGAAGATGACAAAATGTGTGGTTTGGGAACATTGTAACATTGGGAACAGCGTAACATTGGGAATGGACAAGGAGGAGGGGGTAATTAATGGAAGCAGCTGGTCAGTTCCCATTTCTAGTATCCTAGATGGTCAAATTTCCATGGAAGTGATTATGTGTTTGAGGAAATAATGTTTTCATTCCAAACTGAGGTGTGGGTGGTTTTGGCAGATGAGAGCAAGTCTGTCAATATTTGATGTGGTCCAGGCAAATATGTTTTCAGCTTTGTTGAACGTAAGCTCAAATCTGTCCTTTTTACACATCAAGTTCATTGCCCTTTGGATTTAGGGATTGAGGGAGTGCAGTGTAGGGTCACGAGGTTAATTCCCGGGATGGCAGGACTGTCATATGTTGGAAGAATGGAGAGGCTGGGCTTGTATACACTGGAATTTAGAAGCATGAGAGGGGATCTTATTGAAACATATTAGTTTATTAAGGGATTGCACATGCTAGAGGCAGGAGACATGTTGCCGATGTTGGGAGAGTCCAGAACCAAGGGCCACAGTTTAACAATAAGGGGTAAGCCATTTAGAACGGAGATGAGGAAAACATTTTCACACACAGAGTTGTGAGTCTGTGGAGGCCAATTCTCTAGATGCTTTCAGGAGAGAGTTAGATAGAGCTCTTAAAGATAGCGGAGTCAGGGGACATGAGGGGAAGGCAGGAAAGGGGTACTGATTGTAGATGATCAGCCATGATCACAGTGAGTGGCGCTGCTGGATCGAAGGGCCGAATGGCCTACTCCTGCACCTATTGTCTGTGGTCTATTGGAACTGAAGCACAGAGATAACCAAAGTGGAAGTACTGCCAAGTGAGACGTTCACTGGAAACATGGATCCAAAATTAAATTCATATGATTTCCTGTGCTAAATACAACCACTTACTTAGACTTTGCTGTCCAATGTCATCACCAAAAGAGATTTGGTCACATGTATCTACGAATTCAGAGCAGAAGCAAGCTTCTCAGATTATGCCATTGTAAAAGGAGCCTCCCTTGCCCATGTGCAAGGTCTTCCACAAGTTTACATTGGTACCACTTATAGCCCGGGGTCTATAAGGACTAACATTGACTCCCTGACAAGAAGCGATTCCTTAGGCCCTAAAAATATACCACAGGTTGCTGTTGTTTATCCTCAGTGGGTGATGTGACTTTGTTGAGAGCTATGCCGTCTAGTTTTGGACCTTTTGACAAATCGCATCTTTTTTTTTTTTTTTTTTTTTTTAATTTTATTTTTATTAGAAGTACGGTAAATTACAATACTACACAACACATATATCTTAATACATTTTTTGTACCGCTTCATTTTTTTTGAGCTTTAAGAAAAAGGTAGAAGTAAGGAAAGTAAAGAAAGTGCGTGAGAGTCGTGAAGTGCAAGAGTGTTGGGAAAAGAAAGCCCCTTAGAAAAGAAGTTAGAGAAGGAAGTAAAGTGAGAAAATAGACCCTAGAAAAGAAAGAAAGAGAAAATAGAAACAATCGCTCTATTATAACATTAAACTCCGCAGAAAGGGGACTACCAACCAAGTCTGTTTTTGTTGTTTTACCTCCCGTTACCAGGTCCTGATACCACTTATTTATATATTTGTTTTTTTGAATTACTTTTGCAAATTGCATCTTGATGTTTGTTTGCGGCTGCATTGGAAAGGAGCCAGCCTTCCATAGCAAGGGAGCTTTCTTTGGTGCCAGCAAGGGTACTAACCAGCAGATAATTTAACAAAAGTGCCTTGAACCGCAATAAAAGATATGCAAAATTCAACAAAAGATAAAATCCACAAGTAAATCCAATGTTCATGTTCTTTTAAAAAAAATAAGGGTTCTCATCAAAGCTATTGTGTTCTGACGAAAGTGAAAAAAAAATGTTGGTTTAGAAAGCGCTGCAGATGCTGGAGAAACTGAAGGTAGACAAATGCTGGAGAAACTCAGCGGGTGAGGCAGCATCTATGGAGCGAAGGAAACTAGGCAACGTTTCGGGTAATGTGATGTCATGCGTTATTGTTACATTCATTAATTCATTGTGAACACATGGAATCAACATTTTTGTTACTTAACATGGACACTACGCACTTGGTTATAAACAAACCACTATTGTTCGTAACCTGAAGTATCCAAAAAGCTGCACAAGGCAGAAAATGGATACCAGTGGGAGAAAGACCAAAAGCTGAGGAATGATGCCAGGAACGGGAAAATGCTTAAGGGGGAGCACACACAGTTAAGTCCTCCCTCCACCACCTCCAGTTTAAATTCCATTTGGAATATTTTGGAGGACCAAGAACCAAGAACCAAGGGAGGGGCCAACATATTACAGGGCAAACAAATATGGGGAGAAGACTGGTATGGATTTCAAGAGAGACAAAAGAACAAATCACAAGAACAGGCCCTTGCTATATTTAAGAGGGAGTGCTATATTTAAGAGGGAGTTAGATGTGGCCCTTGTGGCTAAAGGGATCAGAGGGTATGGAGAGAAGGCAGGTACGGGATACTGAGTTGGATGATCAGCCATGATCATATTGAATGGCGGTGCAGGCTCGAAGGGCCGAATGGCCTACTCCTGCACCTAATTTCTATGTTTCTATGTTTCAGCCAACAATGTCCATGCCGGACATGATGCCAAGATAAACTAATCTCATCTGCCTGCACATGATCCATATACTTCAATTTCTTGCATATCCACATGCCTATCTAAAAGCTCCTTAAATGCAAGGTTGGTACTGGTGCAGCAGGTGTGGACACACCAGCAGGACCACAATTTTAAATTGATGAGATGGGGTTGGAGATGTAATTATAGTACGCAAGGATAGAGCTAGTGGGAGATTGTAACCTGGTGCAGGGCTATACGTTCATTGTATCGGTACTGTCAGTTATGTAGGGAAGTGTGGAAGGAAAATCATGTCCAGAGATGACTAAGTCGGGAGTGAAACATGATTTAAACAAATGTGACTATTTATGTATCCTGGAACAGTGAGAGTGATTAGAAGAGAAATATGAGCGGTATTTACAAACATTTTGAAAAATTCATTAGCCACGGCCTTCAACTGCAGTGATTTTGTTTAATAGGCAACTATAGTAGATACAGACAGCGAAAGGCACAAATACGTACGTTGATCTTTTAAAAACAAACAACCCAACTACATTGTGATATCATGTCTGATGTTAATCCTGCTAATGACGTTACTAAGGTTGGGAGAGAAATGTGAGTCGGGTGTTATGGGATGGGGCCACAATGGAATCTGCCTCCATTTTCTGACAATAGACTATGAAATGAGTCTGTCTTATCCTGGTAAAGTGGGACATTTGAGTGTGTTATAATACCGTTCTCCCAGTGTAGTTGGGAGCCATATCCAGCTTACAGCTGGGTGTCAACGTTTGCTACTGCTTTGAGATCCTCCCTTCCCCAAATGTAACAAACTCTACATCTGTAATTGTTTAAACTTTCTCATTTGCTCCAAATTGCTGGGATGCAACCTCCACTAATTTCCAAACACTGCCCCAATCACTCCCCTCATACATAACCCCCCAGTCATTGGTAAGGCAGAGCCAGTCATGCAGTGTCTATGGAGAGAGAACGGTCAACATTTCATATCAATAACCCTTCACCAGACATGGAAAATTAAGAAAGAAAACACATTGTAACTTGTGGAGTGGGAGAGGGACAAAGTGAATAAGGCATGGTCAGTGAAAGAAATGAAACCAAGGTTACGCAGATACGAATAATTCTTGATGGCAGCAGTTAAAGCGAAAAATATGTTTCTTTTAATGTTGGAATTCTAAACCGCAGAAAATGACCGTTGCTAGTAAACAAAAGAAAATGCTGGAAATGCCCAGCACAGCTCTGCCAGACAGTACATATCTCACCTCTCACATTAGCTTATATGTTGCCTTTGTTTGATCTGTTTTTCAGGCAGCATCTTCAGAACCTCTACTGCTGAGAAGGACAAAGGCAAATGGTCTATGGAACAACTCTACCTCCTGCTTCACATTTGTCATGTACCATCTTATCTTATAAAATACATTTTTTGTATTGTTACTCATTCCATATCCTGGGAGCTCCCTCCCCGACAATATGGTGACAGTTTTTGTTTCACACCAGAATGACTGTAATGCTTCAAAAAGAAAAGAATGGGGTGGTCACGGTGGCTCAGCGGTAGAGTTGCTGCCTTACAGCAAAATGCAGCGCCTGAGACCCAGGTTCGATCCCGACTACGGGTGCTGTCTGTATGGAGTTTGTACGTTCTCCCCGTGATCTGCGTGGGTTTTCTCCGAGAACTTCGATTTCCTCCCACACTCCAAAGACGTACAGGTTTGTAGGTTAATTGGCTTATTAAAAAAGTTAAATTGTCGAAAGGTTGGCGATATGCAGAGTACTGCCCTGCCGACTACAAAACTCAGAAGGATGGATCACCACCACCTTCTCAGAGACAGCTAGGAATGGGCAATAAAGGCAGCAAACCCTACTTCATGTAAATGAATAACAAAGGCCAACTAACACAGCAACAACTAAGAGAGCCTCACGTGCTGCTAGTAATCCAAACTAAACAATATATAGTATATATGAGGTTGCCATGAGTGGAGTGGACCCATCAGTGCTTTGATCAGACTGTCTGATGAAAGGTCTCGACCCGAAACGTCACCTATTCCTTCTTTCCAGAGATGCTGCCTGGCCCGCTGAGTTACTCCAACATTTTGTGTGTACCTTGGGTACTGTGTTCACCTTCAGTCACGCGGAAAACATTCCATCAATAAGGAACAAGAAAAACATTCAAGTTCTGGAAAGAATGCAGAGAAGAATCTTGAGGCGGTTGAGAACGGTGGATGAACGGTGAGAAAGTGCAGAGGAAATATGGGCTTTTCAAGCTGGAACCAAAACATCCCATATATATGACTGCTTAGGGTGATATATAGGACAACGATCATGCAGGCGGAATGTTTCAGTATGCTGTCAAGCTTCCTGAATGTTGTTGCAGCTTTAAGCATTCTGCCATGTGGAGAATATTGGATTACACGCCTGAGCCATGTCCCATAAATTGTGGAAAGACGTTGGTGGATCAGAATATGAGTCACATACTGTAAGATGCCTCAGCCTCAGACTTGCTCTGAGTCACATTATTTACATAATTGTTGTGGTTAAACCTTTGGTGAGTTGGCCTTTGGCCATTAGGGTGTTGAAGATGGGTATTTTTACTGTACAGGTACTTATAAAGGACATAAAAGCATGCATGAGGTGCTGCATCCTTCCACGGTACAAGCTGGGAGCTGGTCAGTGGGAACAATCAATATAGTTTGGCATGGTCACAATAATAATAATAATAAATAATAGACAATGAGCAAAAGGCTTCCCAACTATGCTAAAAATCACTCTGATTCTATAGTAGAATTCTAGTAGAGAATTCTAGGGAACCAGTGGATGTGTTATATCTGGACTTTCAGAAGGCTTTCGACAAGGTCCCACATAAGAGATTAGTATGCAAACTTAAAGCACACGGTATTGGGGGTTCAGTATTGATGTGGATGGAGAACTGGCTGGCAGACAGGAAGCAAAGAGTAGGAGTAAACCGGGTCCTTTTCAGAATGGCAGGCAGTGACTAGTGGGGTACCGCAAGGCTCAGTGCTGGGACCCCAGCTATTACAATATATATTAATGATTTGGACGAGGGAATTGAATGCAACATCTCCAAGTTTGCGGATGACACGAAGCTTGGGGGGCAGTGTTAGCTGTGAGGAGGATGCTGGGAGGCTGCAAGGTTGGGTGAGCGGGCAAATGCATGGCAGATGCAGTATAATGTGAGGTTATCCACTTTGGTGGCAAGAACAGGAAAGTAGACTATTATCTGAATGGTGGCCGATTAGGAAAAGGGGAGATGCAATGAGACCTGGGTGTCATGGTACACCAGTCATTGATTGTGCCCCATATATATCCCAATGCAATCATTTCTTCCATCACTGGAATACAATATTAGAGATAAACATGGGCTGGGAGATGAGTAAAACACAAGTACTCAGCAGATCAGGCAGCATCTGTGGAGGGAATGGATAGACAATGTTTGGGTTGGGACCCTTCTTCAGCTGTGAGATGCATTTCCCAACCTGCCTCCCACACAAAAGGACAATGGTAACCGGCTGCTCGTCACATTGGTTGCATCACAATGTGGTTTCAGGAAGCCTAAAGGAAAGACTCCAATGCATGTTTAAAATAAATTGGAAACCCCTCTGTTCAAATGGCTCGAAGGGCCGAATGGCCTCCTCCTGCACCTATTTTCTAAATACCTATTTTATATCACATCATAAGGACAAAATCTTCAACACATGGTCATTTTCATCTGCAGTCTCCAAAGCACTTCATGATGGTGGATATCAAAGCTATTTGGCAGTGGTCATTAAGGCAGACCGCCTTATAACTATTATTGTGTCTGAAGAAGGGTCTCGACCCGAGACGTCACCCATTCCTTCTCCCCTGAGATGCTGCCTGTCCCGCTGAGTTACTCCAGCTTTTTGTGTCTATCTTCAATTATCACTATTATTGTTCTGTCAAAAGGCATTGTGTTCTGCTGTACAAAACAATCATAAATAAATCTGTGGAGCAGATTTTTTTTGTCTCAAGAGTTCATGGCTGACTTCCATTCTAGTAATCATTTTCATGCTTAATGGTGTCACCAGTCACACAGAGCTCGATTTGCGTAATATAGAGGGGAGAGATCAAGTCACGTGTGATAATGGGGCCTCCACAGCAAACTCCGAGCAGTTTTCCAAGTTACAGAATAAAGCAAGCACGTCAACTCTTTGTAACAATGCCTTTTATGGTAAGTGGGCTGATTTACAGTAACTAAGGTTAGCAAAACCTGATTTCCTAATCTTCCACACAGGCAAGAAGGCAGTGAATCATGTGGGTGGTGCTGGCTGTGTGCCTGACTATTATCATGTGTTGTCATCATCAGTTTCCTATGTTCCCTGTGTCTGTGTGATGTGTTTGCCCTGCCTCTGCATATACTTTATCAAATCTGATCAAATTCCTCGGCATATCATTCTTTGAACTAATCATTTTAAAATTTACCTATCCACCCTTAGTTTCTACACAAGTAGCCACAAATCTGATTGATTCCACATTTTAACGATCTCACCTGCAGACTGATCTCACAAGTTGCGTTAGTTTCGATCTGATTGGGAGTTATGTTGCCTGGTTTTGTCTTATACAAATCCAATTGGTTTGTGACATCTTGGTTCCAATCCATGTGATTACTCAATAGTGATGAGATCTCATCGCAGTCAAAGGTGCTTGTGGAGATTCTTGTGAAATGCTAGAACGTTGTCATGGGCATAAGTAAATGTCATAAATATGCGATTATTTATAATTACGTATAACAATCTGAACCAGAGCTAAAACATGATTTACTGAATCAGGATCAATGTGTGCCCTCTGAATATAGATTGCTGTAATAAAGATGATATAGGTTCTATGTAAATGTAACATCGCAAACTCCAAACCAAACACAAAACTTAAGTTTTCAAATCATAGTGTGTACTGATTATTATGACAAAATCTCCCCTAAACAAGGCAACAGGTAGAATTATATTAAACCATCAGATAGAAGTAAAATCAAAAGAAATTTCACGTTTCAAATACCATGTTTATTCTACTGACAAAAATATCAAAACCACAAACGAAATCCAGAAAAAAAATTCATAACTAGCAACATAATCCTGATTGAATGAAATTAAACATGGAGAAAAGGTCTCCTAATCTTAGTTTCAAGCTCTCTGCATTCTTCAGTTGATTTTATTTTCCCCTGTAATCCATTCCTGTCCTACTACTAATTAGTTTCAGAACATAAGAATCACCAGCAGAAGTAAGCCATTTGGCCTTTGTCCCTGCTCCAACATTTAACAAGATTCTGGTTGATCCTTTATTCAACACCATTTTCCTGCACCAAACCCATAACCCCAGATCCCCTCATTGTCCAAAAATCCACGTTGGAGTCAGAAAGTGGAAACAAGGGGGTCCGCCTTTAGATTAGAGGCCTGTGTCCCACAAGAATTGGTGCTGGATCCACTGTTGTTCGTTATCTATATTAACTATTTGGAAGCGAATGTAGATGGTATAATCAGTATATCTGCTCCAACACGCTTCCTGATGTTGATAACTAGCCCCTTCATCTTGCTGAGGAAGAGGTTGTTGTGCTGACACCATGTTACTAGTTTCACTATCTCCCCCTTGTCAATGTTCATGATCCAGCCCACTACTTTTGCAACCTTGTCGATGGAGCTAGAGTCAAATGTAGCCTTGCAGTTGTGATACAATGATACATTGATACATTTATTTGTTGTCATTTCAACCTCATTGAGATTCAAACTAAATTTGGTTTCTGCAGTCATGCACACAAGTAGAAGAACCAAGACACAACACAATTTACACAAACATCCATCTCCTCCTCACTGTGATGGAAGGCAAAGTCTTATCTCTCCCCTGCACTCCTCATTCTCCTCCTGATGTCAGAGTCAAAGCCCCCGGTGGGCGATGGTAAATAAGTCCCGCGGCCATTAAAACCGCGCCGGACGATGCAAGGCCACGCTCCGGGTCTTGGTGTTGGAGCCCCCGGTGGGCGCTAGCAAGTCCCGCGGCCATTTAAAGCCGTGCAGGGCGGTGATGTAAGGCCCCGCTCCAGGTCATCCTCAACCCCGCAATTCGGGCGGGAGAAGTCGCCGTTGCATAAGCCCTGAAAAGCGGTCTCTCACCAGGGACCCGCGGGCTCCCCGTGTTACCGTCCACCAGACCTGTGGATCTCCAGGGTCGGGCCGCAGCAGCGCGCCACCACAGCTCCTCCTGCTCTGAACTCGACCAGCTCCGTGATGGTGAGTAGGTCCGCAGGCTCCGCGACTGGAGCCCCAGGTCGTTCCGGTTGGAGGCTGCTCCACGGTGCTCGGCCCCAACGACAACGGAGACCCGACAGGGAAAAGGTCGGGTCCTCCGTACAGGGAAAAGATTTTAAAAGTCCCCCCCCCACACACACATACCCAGTTAAAAAAATACAAAGAACTACACTCAAACAAGACAAAAAATTAAAAAAACAGACGGACTGCAGAGGCCGCTGTGACGTGAGTCACGCCACCCACCGTGAGTGTACAACGAGTATTTGCTGGGGGCTGAGAACGCACCCTTGTGGGACACCTGTCACACTTGCCACATCTCCAGACACTTCAGACTCTTTCCACACTCCTCCCCTGAGCTATGAGGAGTTATACCTGCATCTAATCTGCTCCCCTAATCTACAACTTGGTGAAAATACCTGGCATCATCACTAATTGGGAGCCGACTGATCACTTCTGCATTCTGTCGGTTTGATAACAGTTCTGAATTCTGTCGGTTCCAGGTCTATATCTTTCGGTTCCATTCGTGTCAGGATTTTGAGTTCTCTTTAGTACTTCTCGATGAGCCTGCATTTGTGTCCTTTTCATTTCTGACAACATTTCTGAGAATTATTGTGGAGGAAGTTCTGTCACCCGATCTCACTGATTCTGTGGTTTAGAAAGTCGAGGTCCCAGTGTCAAAGAGGGGTGCTGACTCCTAAGTCGAGTTTCGGGATGAGATTGGATAGGATTAAGATGTTGAAAGCAGAGTTCCAGTTGAAAAATAGGAGCCTGATGTAAGACTTTGTTGACTAGGTGTTTCAGAGATGAATTTAGTGTCACGGAGATGCTGGCTGCTGTGGGATTGTTGCAACGTTCGGCAAACTGCAGTGGATCATGGCTGGCTAGAAGCTGGAGTCAATGTACATCATCACCAATCTCTCAAAGCACTTCATGATGGTGGATATCAAAGCCACTCGACAGTAGTCATTAAGGCAAACCGCCTTACTTTTCTGGCACCAAAATGATAGTGGTCTTCTTAAAGTAGGTGGATACCATTACACCAGAATGGAGTATTGGGAGGTTAAAAATGTCCGTGACTACCACTTCCAGCTGAACTGGGCCAGTTGCTATCTGTGGATTCACTTTTAGGAGGGCTGGTCTTAAGTCTGCCACAGTAATTGTTGGTACAGGCGTAGCCGAGACCAGTGATGGCAGGACTTCTGTTCAAAATGAGCACAGAATGCATTGAGTTCATTCGGAAGAGTCCACTGGTCTGACATAACTCTGCTTGGTAGCCCATTATAGCAGGCAAGCCTTGCCATCATCTACAGGTATCCACGTCTCTGCCCCCAGGTTGGTCTAAAAATTCCCTCTTGGCTTCCTTAATGGCTGTGCAAAGGTCAGAGATAGATTTCTTGTACTGCTTGGGATTGTTTGACTTAAATGTTGCAGACTTGGATTTCACTTTGAGTGGAGCTCGCAGTTCATTCATGGTTTCCAGTTGTGGAATACTCATATCATCTTCTTTCTAATGCAGTCCCCTACATACTTGCTGATGATGTCTGTGAAAGTGGTGGCACATTCATCTGGCTTGGCCGCATAGTCCTTGAATATAGACCAGTCCATCGCAAATCATCTTATCAGTTCCTGCAGACCAACACTGGTCTGTGGAATTCTCTGCCTTAGAGGGCGGTGGAGGCAGGTTCTCTGGATGCCTTCAAGAGAGAGCTAGATAGGGCTCTTAAAAATAGCGGAGTCAGGGGATATGGGGAGAAGGCAGGAACGGGGTACTGATTGGGGATGATCAGCCATGATCACATTGAATGGCAGTGCTGGCTCGAAGGGCCGGATGGCCTCCTCCTGCACCTGTTGTCTATTGTCTATAACACTGCAGCAATTTCAGTACCAGTATCTCCCACTTCAGTTTCTGCTTGTAAGCAGGGAGTAGACACACAGCCAGCTGGTCGGATCTACCCAAGAGCAACAGGGGGTGGAGTGGTAGGCATTTTTGATCTTTGTGTAGCAGTGGTCGAGGCACTTTGGGCCTCTGGGTGGGCAGGATATGTGTTGAAAGTATTTTGAGATTGGTCACACAGAGTGGCCTAAGTGCAGTACCAGCCATTATGAACAAGGTCTCTGTTTCACGACCATTGGTGACAATGTGTAGATCCCCAAGTACAAGCTCAGCATCAGGATGGGCTGGGATGTAGACTGATGTCAGGATAGCTGAAGCAGATTCCTGTGGCCCGGTAGCTGGAAAGGATGCAACAAAGATTCACAGGGGTGATGAAAGCAGGACTGGAGGGCTTGAGTTATAAAGAGGGACTGTTCAGGCTGGGTTTTTTTTTATCCAAGGAGCATAGGAGGCTGAGGGATGAGAAATGCAAAATCATGAGGGGCATATGTAAGATGAATGGTCACAGTTGTATTTCCAGGGTCGAAAACTCTAAAACTAGAGGACATAGATTTAGAGTGAGAGAAGAAATATGTAAAGGGGTCCCGAGAAGCAACGTTTTCACACAGAGTGATGGTTATGTGGAAAGCTGTCGGAGAGAGAAGTAGAGATGGGTATAGTTACAACATTTAAAAGACATTTGAACAGATACATTGATAGAAAAGGAATTAGAGTGATATGGACCTGTCTATTATAGATCCATGGTGGAGGATGCCAGATGAGGTAGTTGAAACTGGGACTATCCTAACGTTTAAGAAACAGTTAAACAGGTACATGGATAGGACAGCTTTGGAGGAATATAGACCAAGCGCAGGCAGGTGGGACTGGTGCAGCTGGGACATGTTGGCTGGTGTGGACAAGTTGGGCCGAAGGGCCTGTTTCCACACTGTATCACTGTGACCTGACTTCACTTGTTTTATCACCTGTCTATTATTTAATTCTCCTACCTTCCTGCATATACATCGACTCTTTTTCTGCATCTTTTCTCTGCAGCTTTTCCCTAATCTGATGAAAGGTCTTTGTCTTAAAACATCAACTCTGATAATACAAGGCAGAAGTATTATTGTTTAAGAAGGAACTGCAGATGCTGGAAAATAGAAGGTACACAAAAATGCTGGAGAAACTCACGGGTGCAGCAGCATCTATGGAGCGAATGAAATAGGCAACGTTATTGAAGTATTATTGTTGTTTGATATTAAGGGATGAACAGGATATGGAGTTTGTGAACACAGGCCGTGCTGAGGTAAAAGACTAGCCCTGATGTTATAGTGGTGCAGGCACAAGAGTCTGTGTGCCCAACTCCTTGGTTCTGTTCTTGCTGTTTATTGCATTTCTCTCTCCACAAAGTCCTGCCGAGCTTGATGAGGATTTTTAGCATTCTTTGTTTTATTTTAGATATCATGACCTTACCATCATCATCAATTAACTAAATAAAATGTAGGTGTCAAATTAACTAAAGGAATGAAAACTACGTTTAAGTTGAAAAGGTTTTTTTTTTTTTATATATAAAATATCAGGATGCCCTTGAATTTAAATTGGAATCAATATTCCTGCCATCTGGTGATTTTAGTTTGAGAGAAAGCTGAAGAGAGAGTCCTGGAACGCTCCCTGGGATGTGAGCTCCCTCCAGTGGCTTCTTATTGAATTGCAGTGGCATGTGGACCAAGCTGTTGTGAGGACATGTTGCAGGAAGGAACTGCAGATGCTGGTTTAAACTGAAGACAGACACGAAATGTTGGAGTAACTCAGATTCTGAAGAAGGGTTTTGACCCGAAATGTCACCCATTCCTCCTATCCAGAGATGCTGCCTGTCCCGCTGAGTTACTCCAGCAGTTTGTGTCTATCTTCTAGTGTGAGGAAACTATTAGAAGCTGTTGTTGGCCAGACCCCCAGAGATTCAGAACGAGGGTCCACTTTCTCAGCTCACCTGCATTGTGTGTGTCACAGCTCCACATGTTGAGGTTTACACCACGAGGTCAGTTTCAAAAGGTGCATTTTACAATTAATGGAATTTTAAAAAGGAAGTTTGCATGTACTAATACTGTTATATTAAAGAAACACTGTTAGTGAGTGAACATTTTATTTCTCCATTGAAAGTTCACATTTTGTTTTGTTGTATATTCCGTCAAGTTTTCTACTTAATAAACTGTGCACTGCTACTGTATGTATCTCCAGACATCACTCAATGAAGGAAAATTTAAAAATATAAAAGTATTTAATTTTAAATATGTAGGAAGGAACTGGAGATGCTGCTTTACAACAAAGGTAGATGTAAAATGCTGGATTAACTCAGTGGGACAGGCAGCATCTCTGGATCTTTGTCTCTCCAATTTCCAGTATTCTTTCAATGCAGCGACACTGTCTGTCCCGCTGAGTTACTCCAGCCTTTTGTGTCTATCTTTAATTTTACATATATATTTATACAAAACTATATTTGTGAATAGTCTTGAATTCAGTAGAAGTTGACATGCATGCTCTCACAATTTTTCTTTAGTTAACGATTTTCATATTTATTTTTGCAAAACCTTTCAACTTCCTAAAGCTGTTTGGTTGTGGTTTTTAAAGTATACAGGTATACAATTTTATACTCGATAAAGAAATCATCAGTATGCCAATCTACCAAGCTAATGTACGCAGCAGGTCATGTCAAATCCCAGCAGGATTGGATCCATGTAGTAAAGTAGAGGTGTTGCAAAGTTGTTGTGAGAGGGTTGGAGAAGTAATCTTTACAAGGTATATGCTCTGCAAGAAACTATTGATTAAATGTAATGTTAATAACTTCTGAGGAATGCATCCAAGCAACTTTGGTATTTCCGATTGGCTCATCCTAGTGAAAGCATATATGTTCATTGTTATCTTAAACAGTAAGGTTAAGATAGTTAGTCTTATCTTAAGCAGATATGTTGGACCCCAGTCAATTTATGTACCAGTAAAAGTGTCGTTCATCCTGGAAATATTAAAAACTATGCGGCTATAAAAGAAATGTGAGACCACATGCAATCTGGTTCAAAGATTCTAACTATGATGCAATTTAAAACTCCATGTTACAGGCCTCGCATTTTTGCTGGGATTACTATTTAAAAAAGAATTGGTTAACAACAAAATAATTAAAGTTGATTTATAAAATTGATCTGCAACTGAGAACAAAATATGAAGGTGACCACAATATGTCCTTTATAAGTATGTCTTAAATAATATGACTGAAACCTGATTGAGGGAGGGGCAGGACTGGATGCAGGAGCTTCAGGAGAGACAGGGGTGAGGGAAAAAGAGGAGGGGGGGTTGCATTGTTGGTTAAGGAGGATGTCTCGGCTGTGTTCAGAGGTGACATTACGGACGGTTCGTCTAGTGAGGCTGTATGGGTGGAGCTGAGGAACAAGAAAGGGATGATCACCTTGTTGGGGGGTGTACTAATGGGACCCCCGAATAGTCAATGGGAATTAGAAGAACAAATATGCCGGGAGATTGCAGACAGCTGCAGGTCAAATAAAGTTGTTGTAGTAGGGGATTTAACTTTCCCATTATAGACTGGGGAACATCATAGTGTCAAGGGTTCAGATGGGGAGTAATTCCACAAAAGTGTTTGGGAGAGTTTTCTTAAGGAGTGTGTGGAGGCCCCCACATGTGAGAGGGCAACGCTGGATCTAGCATTGGGAAATTGGGAAGGGCAAGTTAATGAAGTGTGTGTGGAGGAGCCTTTTGGGACCAGTAACCACAGTTCAATTGGGTTTAAGATATTTATGGGTAGGGTCCACGTGTTAAAATGTTCAACTGTGGTAAGGCCAACTTTGAGGGTATGAGAGAAGGTCTCGTTCAAGTTGACTGGAGCAGGTTATTTGATGGGAAAGGAACATCGGTCAAGTGGGATGTTTTTAAAAGTGTGCTGAAGAAAGCTCAGGATGTGTACGTCCCCATTAGAGTGAAGGGCAAAGCAGGCAAACGTAAGGAAGCTTGGCTGACGAGGGAAATTGAGACGTTAGTCAAAAACAAGAAGGATGCATGGGACAGGTATAGGCAGCTGGGATCAAGTGCATCCCCGGAGGAGTTTCGGGAACTAAGGAGTAAACTAAAAAGGAAATCAGAATGGCAAAAGGAGGCCAGGAGATAACTCTGGCGGTTAGCATTAAGGACAATTGCAAAATAATTTAGAAATACATAAGGGGTAAAAGGGTAACTAGAGAGAGTGGACCTCTCAGGAATCAAAGCGGTCACCTCTGTGTGGAGCCACAGGAGACGGGCAAGGTCTTAAATTAGTATTTCTTCTGTACTTACCAAGCAGGATGGAGGAAATTGGAGCAGTCACTGGAAGTGTCTTGAGAGCAGTCGGGGTTACTATCGATCGAAGAAGTACTGAAGATACTGTCGTGTTTGAAGGTAGACAAATCTCCAGGGCCTGATCTGATATATCTGAGGACAATGTACCAAACAAGAGAGGAAATTGCAAGACCCTTGGTTGAAATTTATGAGTTGTCCTGAAATACAGGGGAGTTGCCGGAAGACTGGAGGGTGGCACATGTTGTGCATCTATTCAAGAAGGGCTGCAGGAGAAATGCTGGGAACTATCGGCCAGTGAGCTTAGCATCTGTAGTTGGTAAGTTACTGGAGAGTATTCTGAGGGATAGGTTATACAGGCATTTGGATGAGCAAGGGCTGATTAGGAATGGACAGCATGGTTTTGTATATGGAAGTTCGTGTCTCACAAACCTGATTGATTTTTTTGAAGACGTGACCAAAGAGATTGATGAGAGCAGAGCTGTAGATGTTGTGTACATGGACTTCAGTAAGGCGTTCGACAAGGTTCTGTATGGTAGGCTGCTCTGGAAGGTTAGATCGCATGGGATCCAAGGAGAGATAGCTGAATGGATAGAAAATTGGCTTCATGAAAGGAAGCAGAGGGTGATGGTGGAAGGTTGCTTCTCGGACAGGATGCCTGTGACTAGTGGTGTGCCTCAAAGTGCGGTGCTGGGCCCGTTACTGTTTGTCATCTACATCAATGATTTGGATGAGAACATACAGGACAAGATTAGCAAGTTTGCCGATGATACAAAAGTTAGTGGTTTTGCAGACAGTGAAGATGGTTGTGAACGATTGCAGCAGGATCTGGATCGATTGGCCAGGTGGGCAGAGGAATGGTTGGTGGAATTTAATACAGAGTAATGTGAGGTGTTGCATTTTTGGGACGTCGATCAAGGGCAGGACCTACACTGTAAATGGTAGGCCTTTGTTGTAGAGATGAGGGATCTAGGATTACAGGTGTATGGTTCCTTGAAGGTCGAGTCGCAGGTGGTAATGTGGTAAAAAAGGCTTTTGGCACTTTGGCCTTCATCAGTCAGAGTATTGAGTATAGACGTTGGGAGGTCATGTTGCAGTTGTATAAGAAGTTGGTGAGACCACATTTAGAATATTGTGTTCAGTTCTGGGCACCGTGTTATAGGAAAGATATTGGCAAGCTTGAAATAGGTATGTTACAAAACCTACCTGAATCGTCATTAGGAATCTGCCCTCAGCCATGTCGGCGATTTTGGCGCTGTTTGGAGGGGGCGGGTTTAAAACGCGATTTTTACTAGGCTGTACTAATCGCACATGTTCAGCCTAGTAAATCATTAACGAAAAATCGCTGCAAGACCCGGTCGCAAAAGGTATTATTAGTTTTATAGGCCTCGATAATATAGTTCTAATAGTTTTAAATTTACTGTTTCATCTCGCAACCTCTCGCAGCCCCAGGGTTTTATAGAGCAAACAATTAAAGGTATGTACCTTATTTTTACATTAAATGGGGCATATATATAACCCTATATATCAAATTATCTATAACGAATAACTCATTTTGGGCTTTTTATATCCCGCAGTATTTTTCTCGGCACTTGAGGGCACTAATCCAGCGCTATGTCAACGTTCTAAACCGGCGCGTTCCACATGAACCCACTAGAAAGCCGATTTAAATGGGCATTTATTTACAGCAATTGAACACTAAATTCCTTCCATTTGGCCTATAAATTAATGTAAATTAGATATAAAAATCATGTTATATTGTGAATTATTTGTGAATAATCTTTGGACACTTAGGCTATTTAAAAATGTTAATCTTTCCTTAAGAAATGGGCGTTTGATTATCCAAGATCACAGCTTTTTTGTAATGTCCATTGAAAATCAATAGGGAACAAGATGCTAATTTCCGAGTATGAAGATGGTCATAACTTTTTTAATACTTGAGATATGAAAGTGAATTTGGTGTCAAATTAAACTTATTGTTATGCTTTATCTGATGGGATAAATTGCAGACTTGATTTTTTAAATCTCAAAATTTTGTAACATTGCTACTTGAAAGGGTTCAGAGAAGATTTACGAGGATGTTGCCAGGACTAGAGGGTGTGAGCTATAGGGAGAGGTTGATTAGGCTGGGTCTCTATTCCTTGTAGTGCAGGAAGATAAGGGGTGATCTTATAGAGGTATATAAGATCATGAGAAGAATAGATCAGGTAGATGCACAGAGTCTTTGGCCCAGAGTAGTGGAATTGAGGATCAGAGGACTAAGGTTCAAGGTGAAGGGGAAAAGATTTAATAGGAATCCGAAGGGTAACTTTTTCATACAAAGGGTGGTGGGTGTATGGAACAAACTACCAGAGGAGGTTTTTGGGGCTGGGACTATCCCATCATTTAAGAAACAGACAAATACATGGATAGGGTACACAAAATTGCTGGAGAAACTCAGCGGGTGCAGCAGCATCTATGGAGCGAAGGAAATAGGCAACGTTTCGGGCCGAAACCCTTCTTCAGACCGAAGTCTGAAGAAGGGTGAAGAAGGGTGGAGTCTGAAGAAGGGTTTCAGCCCGAAACGTCGCCTATTTCCTTCGCTCCAAAGATGCTGCTGAACCCGCTGAGTTTCTCCAGCAATTTTGTGTACCTTCGATCTTCCAGCATCTGCAGTTCCTTCTTGAACAGATACATGGATAGGACAGGTTTGGAGGGATATGGACCAAGCACAGGCAAGTGGGACTAGTGTAGCTGGGACATTGTTGGCTGGTATGGGCGAGTTGGGCCGAAGGGCCTGTTTGCACACTGTATCACTATGACTCTTTGACTAATAATACAAGTAATTTTATGGAATATTACATTTAAAATCATATATTTTAATTTAATCTTTGTCATTTCAATATTAAAATATGAATTTATATCAATTGAAATGGCTTGCACAAACCAAGTTACGCATTATTTTCATAATCTATACATGGTCATATCTCTATGTCTAGGAAGGAACTGTAGATGCTGGTTTGAACCAAAGATAGACACAAAAAGCTGGAGTAACTCTGCGGGTCAGACAGCACCTCTGGAGAAACGGAATAGATGATGTTTCGGGTCGAGACCCTTCTTCAATTTGAGAGTCAGGGGAAAGGGAAACTAGAGATATAGATGGTAATACAGAGAGATATGGAACAAATGAATGAAAGATATGTAAAAAAGCAATGTGATAAAGAAACTAGGCCTTGCTTCCCTTTCCCCGACTCCCAGTCTGAAGAACTGTCTTGAACCAAAACCTGACCTATCCCTTTTCTCCAAAGATGCTGTCTGACTCACTGAGTCTCTGGTCTTATCTCTACATATCTTTATGTTTATCCACTACATGGTTTCCTGTAACAAAATATTTGCATACCATAACACATAAAACATCTTCCTAAACTTTGAATAATGGTGTCATGGAGTCATAGATTAATACAGTGTGGAAACAGGCCCTTCGGCCCAACTTGCCCACACCGGCCAACAATGTCCCAGCTACGTTTAGTCCCATTTGCCTGTGTTTGGTCAATAACCTTCCAAACCTGTCCTATCCATGTACCTGTCCAACTGTTTCTTAAACGATGGGATAGTCATCGGTTGGTAGCGTTGCTGTGTAAATCACCCATTGGATTGATAGGTTACTTTGCATAGGCCTGTGGCTTGGTTTAGATGTCCATCTCCCATGCAAAATTGGTTTACCCCTTATTCTTAAACTGTGGCCCCTGGTTCTGAACTCCCCCAACATCGGGGACATGTTTCCTGACTCTAGCCTGTCCAATCCCTTAATAATCTTATGTTTCAATAAGATTCCCTTTCATCCTTCTAAACTCCAGAGTGTACAAGCCCAGCTGCTTCATTCTCTCATCATATGACACTCCCGCCATCCCGGGAATTAACCTTGTAAACCTACGCTGCACTCCCTCAATAGCAAGAATGTTCTTCCTCAAATTTGGAGACCAAAACTGCACACAATAGTCCAGGTGTGGTCTCATTAGGGCCCGGTACAACTGCACAAGGATCTCTTTGCTCCAATACTTAACTCCTCTTGTTATAAAGGCCAACATGCCATTCGCTTTCTTCACTGCCTGCTGTTCCTGCCTGATTACTTTAATTGACTGATGAACAAGGACCCGTTGAACTTCCCCTTTTCCCAACTTGATACCATTTAGATAATAATCTGCCTTCCTCTTTTTGCTACAAAAGTAGATAATCCACATTAAACAGCATCTGCCATGCATCTGCCCACTCGCCCAACCTGTCTAAGTCACCCTGCATTCTCATAGCATCCTCCTCACAGTTCGCACCAAAGATCTTATAGCGAAGCAAGATAGGCTACTCCTGCTAAATGCAATGGACTGACGTGTAGTACGCTATGGAGGGGATCATGGGCATTTTTCCACGCCCATTTTAGCAACCTGAGCCTACCTAACCCGACCCGACTCGCACTGTAATCAATGTTGCGGGGCAACAGTTTGTGTGGGTCAGATTCATAAATCTGTCAGTTCAAACTTCTTGTCAAGAATAAAATTTGATTCTGGTAATTGTCTTTTTTTTTAATGTTTTTTAAATCATTTCTTTTTGAATGGCTCACAAGCAGTGTTTGAGTTGATTTTGTAGTAACCGGAACCGACCCGACTCGCAGGGTGATTGACAGGGGGGAACTTTTTGTGTGTGATATAGGGTTAGATTCATAATTGTGTTAGTTCATAATTCTGTTTTCTTGTTAAGGAAATGTTTTAAACACACATACATGAAAATTATATAAATGTATATAACACACACAATTATATTTCTTCTAATCCAATAATGACCTTTATTTCAGACTAGACAAGGGACATTAAATAAGAAACATTGTCTTGGGGCACTGATCTCCCCAATGCCCCGGGCCCCCGCACTCGTCTCCCCCGCTGCCCCGGGCCCCGCACTCTCTCTCCCCGCTGCCCCGGGCCCCGCACTCTTCTAAATGTCCGGGCCTAGCACTCTCTTCCTCGTTTGCTGCCCCAGAGACCCCGCACAACTCCCCCTGCCCTGCTGGCAGAGAATTCCCCCTGCCCCAGGCCCCGCACTCTCTCTCCCCGCTGCCCCGCACCTCTCTCTCCCCGCTGCCCCGCTGCCCCGGACCCCGCACTCTCTTCCCCGCTGCCCCGGGCCCCGCACTCTCTCTCCCCGCTGCCCCTTACGCACTCTCTCTAACCGCTGCCCCGGACCCCCGCACTCTCTCTCCCCGCTGCCCCGCTGCCGCGGACTCTCTCTCTCCCCGCTGCCCCGGACCCCGCAATCTTATCTCTCTCTCCCCGCTGCCCCGGGACCCCTCTCTCTCTCTCCCGCTGCCCCGGGCCCCGCTTCATTCTCTCTCCCCGCTGCCCCGGGCCCCGCACTCGGGAATCCCCGCTGTGGACCCCACACTGCTTCCCCAATAGCAAGGACCCCGCACTCCTCTCCCCCGCTGCCCCGGAACTTTCTCCCCGCTGCCAAAACTGCACTCCTTCTCCCCGCTGTGGTCTCATCTCCCCGCTGCCCCGGACCCCCCACACTCCTTCTGCACCGGACCCCGCACTCCTTTGCTCCCCCGGACCTTAACACTCCTTCTCCCCGCTGCCCCGGACCCGCACTCCTTCTCTGCCCGCTTCCCTTTCCCCCCACTGCCTTCTCCCCGCTGCCCGGACCCCGCACTCCTTCTCCCCGCTGCCCCGGACCCCACACTCCTTCTCCCCGCTGCCCCACACTCCTTCTCCTCGCTGCCCCGGGCCCCACACTCCTTCTCCCCGCTGCCCCACACTCCTTCTCCTCGCTGCCCCGGGCCCCGCTCTCCTTCTCCCCGCTGCGGATCCAATCTTTGGCCGGAAGCAAGAAGGCGGGAGCAAGAAAGCGGAGCAAGATGGCGGAACAAGATGGCGGAGTCAGGTTGCTAAAATGTGTCCTATAATCACCCATGAATCCGCCCATGAGCGTACCTCACGTTTGCGTGAGAGTAACCTATCTTGCTTCGCTATAAGATCTTTGGTTCGCACTGCCACCCAGCTTTGTGTCATCTGCAAATTTGCTAATGTTACGTAATCCCTTCATCTAAATCATGAATATATAATGTAAATAGCTGCGGTCCCAGCACCGAGCCTTGCGGTACCCCACTAGTCACTGCCTGTCATTCTGAAAGGGACCCAGTAATCCCTACTCTTTGTTTCCTGTCTGCCAACCACTTCTTTATCCATGTCAGCACTCTAGCCCCTAATACCATGTGCCCTAATTTTGCCCACTAATCTCCCATGTGAGACCTTATCAAATGCTTTCTGAAAGTCCAGGTACACTACATCCACTGGCTCTTCCTTGTCCATTTTCCTAGTTACATCCTCAAAAAAATTCCAATTCCATAAAAATGGTTCAAATTATACAGAGGAGACACACAAGGGACTGCAGATAACTGCTGGAATCTTGCATAGACCACAAAATGCTGGAATAATTCAGAGGGAACATGAAGTAAACAATTGTCGAACTTGCCGCATGCTTAGCATTCTAGAACAGTTGTTACTTGGCACAGAAGCTACTTGGCATGAGAGCCAGAAGACTTTTAAACAGTGCACCCTGTTGTTAACATTCACGTACACACTTTAACTGCTCTATGATATTAGTGACTATTGAACAACTATTCTAATGCACATCCACTTAGTGAGTGAATAAATGTTGCATACATCAATGGAGTGCACCATTCAGCATGCTCCTGGCTTCAGGACCTCCCCAGAGTCTGCCGGCAGACACTAAGCTAAAACAAGGGGTGCTTTAGTCACCCTTGAATTTACCTGCTCATGAGTTCTGATCAATGTGGGCTGCTGCATTGGAAGCAACCGCATATCCACAATTGAACATAACTCGATTGGGCACAGATAATGGCTCCAGCACCACTCGGGATACATAGAAAATAAACAAGCAGCAGGTGCCAACTTAGTAAATGGTTTGTTGCCTTTCATTGCAAGGGCTTTGAAATACAAATGTAAAGAAATGTGGACCTGATTATTTGGAATACTGTCTGTAGTAAATTATTCATACCGAATAAAGGATATATTTGTGAGTCAGTACAACGTAGATCTCGGGGAATGATCTTGATGTTTTGAAGCATGAGAGGTGGTCATTAAATCATTCCAGGTAAAGAGATGGGTTGAGGGGATCGATGCTGAGATGTGTCGACGTTTTGCACCAGTGTAAGGAATCAGCCACTTTAACTGAGATGAGGAGACATTTGAGCAGCGGAGAGCTATAAATCTTTGCGATTCTCTCCTCAGAGGCCTTTGATGCTCAGTTAAAAGATTTGGTAGGAAAGTGGACTAGAGGGGCAATATCAACCCCAGTCATGTTGAATAGTGTGTAGACGCAAAATGCTGGAGTAACTCAGCGGGACAGGCAGCATCTCTGGAGAGAAGGAACGGGTGACGTTTCGGGTCGAGACCCTTCTTCAGAATTCTTGTTGAGTGGTGTTGCAGGCTGATGAACACACACTGCATCCTCCAGCTCCTATCTTCTATGTTTCATTTGCTGCCAACCTCCACTGGTTTACAAATTAATTTTGGAAACAACACGTTGGATGTACAAAGCAGCTGACTCTTTAATAATTGTGCTTCAGTTTCCATTAAAGTCGCACAAAATAATGTTAACACTAGGAACTGCAGATGCTGGAATCTTGAGCAAAACACAAAGTGCTGGAAGCACTCGGGGGATCAGGCAGCACCCGTGGAGGGAATGGATGTGATGTTTCAGGTTCAGGGCCATGGATTTCTGCCCTTTATTCTTCAAGTCTCTTTTGCCTACCAATTGTCCAATCCTTCCAATTTCTAAACTATTGTGTTAATCACTCCCGATCCACTGTGACCTTATATATAATTTCTAATGTGCATTCCACACTTAAAACATAAATGAACCACATATATTTTTTGCTGTCAGAACTGTTCATTTTTTAATGTGATCTTGGGAAATGATAATAGTTGTTTCACCGTACGATTGGCAGCCGTGCAAACAGCCTGTTTTTCGTCTTTTTTTGTTATTTTTGGTGTGTTTTGAAAGTTTGTTTTCATGTTCTCTGGTTTGCTTTATGAGGGGGAGGGGGTTGAGGGAATTTTTTTTTCAATCTCATAAGGGCCTGTCCCACGAGCATGCGACCTGCATGCGGCAAGCGCGACCAAACCGGAAGCGGGGGCCACGCGGAGGTCGAGTGAGTGATGTGAAGTTTGAGCGAAGTCCGCGGGAAGTTCGTGTGTGATGTACAGCGTCAAGTTGCTGCGTCCAGCGTTGAGACGCTGCGTACGGCGTCGAGGTGGCTGTGGGCCGGCAGGCCGTTGCCGCGCGGAATTTTTGAACACAGTCAGTTTTTCGGAGCCCCGCGCGATGTCGGGACCAGCTCCGCACAACTCCATACGGCCCCGGCGATCGAAGTGGAACCGGTCCCGCAAGGTTGTACGGCTCAAGCGACCACGTTAGGCTGCGCTTGCCGCATGGAGTCGCATGCTGGTGGGACCGGCCGTTTACCCTGCCGGAGATGCGATTACTTTCCGGGTTGTATCTCTGGTCGCTCTGCAGCCTAACATCGTGGAGCTGGAGGCCTCCGCAGGACTGACTTTGAGCCGCACCGCGGGGCGTGGACTTGCCATCGGAGACGATTCCTTGCCTGGGATCGACGCTCCATCACCTGCGGACTTTAACATCAAGGAGCTCGCAGTCTCGGGTAGAGACCGTAGATGTCGAGAGCTCCAAAAGCCGCCCGACATTCGACTATCCCCGACCCAAGGTAGATCTCCTGCGCGGGGGAGCTGAGATCTCTCCCCCCCTGATGCAGGAGCTTGATTGCCCCGTCGAGGAGGCATACCCCCGGCTACGGGAGTAAGATCGTCCCCTCAACCGAAGGTTGGAGGTCCCTGACCATTGGAGGACCAAGAAGGGAAGAGATTGAACTTTTTTTCGCCTTCCACCACAGTGAGCAATGTGGAGGAGTCATTGTGGTGGATTTTTATGTTAAAATGTATTTTGTGTGTTCTGTTGTGTGCTTTTTTATTGGTAAGACTGTAGGGCAAATCAAATTCCTCGTATGTTGCAAAACATACTTGGCTAATAAAGTGAATATGAATATGAGTAGTGTCAGCTCACTAACTCTCTGACGTTAGTCCTTCTGTCTCAGGCTAAGCCAGAGACAGTGGATTGGTTGAACACAACACAGTAACATGTATTTCCTGTTCGTTCAACTCCATGGTGGTCGTTGCCTGAAACAAAAAGGTGGACAATTATAACACAGAAAAGAAACAGCCTTGATGTAGGTAATAGCATAGGAATTTGGTACGTGAGATATTCATCATTACAAACTGGATCTGAATGTTTGCATTTTGAGTCACAACTTTCACTGTTCCTCTGAAAGTAATGGACCTGTCCCATTTTTTAGGCAACTGCAGGAGACTATGCAGTCACCACATGTTCACGGGTGGTTGCCGTGGAGTCGCGTGAAGAGTTCCCGCATTCGGGGAACTAGTCGCGGCCTCATTATGGTCGCCGCAAATTTTTTCAACGTTGAAAAATTAGCGGTGACTAGACGGAAGCCGCCATGGAGAGTAGCGAGAATTCTCGTACTGTAGGTGGGTCGCCAGGAGTTCCTAGTGGGTTGCCAGGAGGGCGAAGGTTCCCGTAGGTTGTAGCCGACCGGTGCTGACCCGTGAATTTCATTGTCTCATTGGGGGAAAAAAACATAAGCAGTAGTTTTCAGAACCAAGGATGACCGACGTTATTAAATGTCCGCCGAGCTTCACAGCCGTGTATCTCTGGCTTCTTAAACGTTGTCTCCACTCCTTCTCCCCCGTCTTTTAAAGGACTAACTGTACAGTCGTCTTAATTACGGCGCAAATGCTTCCTGTTCATTCCGATGTGTGTGTGTATCACATTGGCTTTGCACCGTGTGAATTTCACTCAGACAGCGATCCCCCCGCTTGCCCTGTCCCCTGCCTGCATAACGGGCTTGTGTGTGTGTGTGTGTGTGTGTGTGTGTGGCTTGTGTGTGCACCGTGTGTGTGGTGTCACTCAGACAGCGATGTGTGTGTGTGTGCCCTGTGTCCCCTGCCTGAGAGAGACGTGGTGTGTGTGTGTGTGTGTGTGTGTGTGTGTGTGTGTGTGTGTGTGTGTGTGTGTGTGTGTGTGTGTGTGTGTGTGTGTGTGTGTGTGTGTGTGTGTGTGTGTGTGTGTGTGTGTGTGTGTGAGAGTGTGTGTGTGTGTGTGTGTGTGTGTGTGTGTGTGTGTGTGTGTGTGTGTGTGTGTGTGTGTGTGTGTGTGTGTGTGTGTGTGTGTGTGTGTGTGTGTGTGTGTGTGTGTGTGTGTGTGTGTGTGTGTGTGTGTGTGTGTGTGTATTGAATGGCAGTGCTGGCTCGAAGGGCCGAATGGCCTACTCCTGTACCTATTTTCTATGTTTCTGTGTGATAACCTGCTAACTGTACAAAAGAAATTGGGTGATACCCGCCTAAATTGTCACGTTTCATTTGCACATAATATCTTCAGCAAACAAGCTCCACCTCCAGGTAAAAATACTACTGGAGTTAACCAGCAGGTTAGGCAGCAGCTGTTGAACAGTGAAGTAAACACTTCATGTTGCTGACCTTTTTTTTACCAAATCTGGTTCCCCTTTTAATTAATGAGAACAGAACAGAACTATTGTTCAGCTTGGTTCTGCATTGCTGGATCATTGTTGGTTGAACAGAGAACTAATCAACAACATTAGAAAGGGCGGAATGAGTTAGATTTAGTGTCCGAGCCCAGAAATCTTCAGCTTATCTGTTGTGGTAAAACAGTGTTTACTAAGTGTTTAAAAGTGTCAGAGACATTGCCATATTGCAAGCCAGCTTGTTGCAAGAGTGTCATCATGTCCCTGAGTAATGAAATGCTGAGTCATTTCTGCACAAGCTATTATGTTGATTTATTGCTAAAAACTTGCAGTTGCCAACATGTAGCCTAGTTGGCCTGGCATTGGATTCTGAATGTGTAGGAAGGAACTGCAGATGCTGGTTTAAACTGAAGATGGACACAAAACGCTGGAGTAACTCAGTGGGGCAGGCAGCGTCTCTGGAGAGAAGGAATGGGTGACGTTTCGGATTCCATCTTCAGACTGAGAGTCAAGGGGAAAGAAAACGGGAGATATGGACGGGGATGTAGAGAGATATAGAACAGATGAATGAAAGATACAGTATGCAAAAAAGTAAAGATGATAAAGGAAACAGGCCATTGGTAACTGCTTGTTGGGTGAGAATGAGAAGCTGGTGCGAGTTGGCTGGGATGGGGAGGGATGGAGAGAGAGGGAATGCAGGGGTTACTTGAAGTTAGAGAAATCAATAGTCATACCACTGGGCTGTAAGCTGCCCAAGTGAAATATGAGATGCTGTTCCTCCAATATGCGTTTAGCCTCTCTCTGACAAGCTGGACAAGTACCAGGTGGAGTGACAGGTTCTCCCAGAGTTATATGACTGCCGCCTCATGTGCACAATACATTAGACCCCTGTGTTACAGCCGAACAGGCAACTGGAATTTATCCTCATAGAATTTGCAAATCTCTAACCAAAAATGTGAGGCATGGAATAATATTCAGTCTCATGGCATTTTTGTGAAAAAAAGTAAATAACACAGCATTTTTCAGTTTCAACTCATATTTCCAAAAGCCGGCTTAAAGGGCGTGTCCCACGAGCATGCGACTGCATGCGGCGAGCACAACCAAACCGGAAGCGGGAGCCGCGCGGAGGTCGAGTGATCCCGTACGAGTTGAACTGAAGTTCGAACGAAGTCTGCGGGAATTTTGCGCTAGGCATACGGCGCCAAGACGCTGCGTACGGCGTCGAGATGCTGCGCACGCCCGTCGAGGTGGTGCGTACGCCCTCAATGTGGCTGGGGGCCGGCAGGCCGTTGCCGCGCGGAATTTTTTAACACGGTCAGTTTTTCGGAGGCCCCGCGCGATGTCGGGACCATCTCCGCACAACTCCATACGGCTCCGGCGATCGAAGTGGGACCGGCCCCGCGAGGCCGTACGGCTCAAGCGACCACGTTAGGTCGCGCTTGCTGCATGGAGTCGCATGCTCGTGGGACTGGCCCTTAAGTAACATGGGTTTGCATTACTGAAAATCGTAATACGGACAATTTCTAGGGAAGTGACCTCTTTATTAAAGCAGGAGCTGCCTGTACTTGAGACTGCTTCTACTTCAAGAATGGCTTATGTTGAAATGATGGAATGGATTATAGAGAGGGGGAAGATGCTCCCAGATTCTCAGAGACTGATTTGTACAGGGTTGTAGACAACCTCGCCTGAGTTGGACAGTTACAGAGAACCTCCAGGTGTACAGCCAGGTGTCCCCGGCTTGAGATTCTCATTGTCACATCTTGTTCCCAGATACCTATTTGTTAGTTACACTCTCAGACTCGAGTCTATGGCTTGCAGCTAGAGCATTTTCATACTACAAGAGACATCTGTTGCCAAGTGATACATTGTATGTTTTCCACATGGAACATTGTGTTCTGGTGTGTGAATAAGTGCAACAATTACAAATAGCATTCTTGTGTTTCTAACGATATAAAGATCCCTCATCGTTTTTGCAATAATACAACATCTCTTGCTCTTCATATAGAATGGTTTCCATCCATTGAAAAGGCTTTCTTGGGTGATCTGTTTAGAATCACATACATAAGTAATAGGAGCAGAATTGGACCATTTGGCCCATCAAGTCTACTCTGCCATTCAATCATGGCTGATCTATCTTTTTGCTCTCAACCCTTCTCCTGCCCCAATAACACCTGACACTCGTACTAATCCAGAATCTATTTTTCCCCGCCTTAAAAATATCCACAGCCTTCTGAAAGTATCGTTTTATTTGGTTAGTTGGGAAATTGGATTTCCATTTCATAGACTTGGATGAAGGCATCTCTCTCTGGTATGGTTGTTGTGTTGTATTGGTGATATGATGCCCATGACCCCATATGCAGACATTAAACTCAATGTTGCAGGCGTTGCCGCAGGTGGTCTCTGTTCTATCACTTTTTGAGTAGGATGGAGATGTCTGACCTATTTCATCCTGTCCTGGCTCAATCTTGACTGGTGACCTAGGGCAGCAGCTTTATTGATAACTTTAGCTGGATTTGATAACATTTAGTTTATTGTCACGTGTATAGTGAAAAGCTGTTTAAGAAGGAACTGCAGATGCTGGAAAATCGAAGGTTACAGAGTTGTTACAGAGAAAGGTTGAACAAGTTAGGGCTTTATTCTTTGGAGCACAGAAGGTTAAGGGGGGACTTGATTGAGGTCTTTAAAATGATGAGAGGGATAGACAGAGTTGACGTGGATAAGCTTTTCCCACTGAGAGTAGGGAAGATTCAAACAAGGGGACATGACTTGAGAATTAAGGGACTGAAGTTTAGGGGTAACATGAGGGGGAACTTCTTTACTCAGAGAGTGGTGGCTGGTGTGGAATGAGCTTCCAGTGAAGGTGGTGGAGGCAGGTTCGTTTTTATCATTTAAAAATAAATTGGATAGTTCTATGGACGGGAAGGGAATGGAGGGTTATGGTCTGAGCGCAGGTATATGGGACTAGGGGAGAATATGTGTTCGGCACGGACTAGAAGGGTCGAGATGGCCTGTTTCCGTGCTGTAATTGTTATATGGTTATATGGAAGGTACACAAAAATGCTGGAGAAACTCAGCGGGGGCAGCAGCATCTATGGAGCGAAGGAAATAGGCAACGTTTCGGGCCGAAACGTTGCCTATTTCCTTCGCTCCATAGACGCTGCTGCACCCGCTGAGTTTCTCCAGCATTTTTGTGTACCAACGGAAAGACAATACCCGATACAATCGAGCCATTTACAGTGCGTAGATAAATAATGTTTAGTGCAAGGTAAAGCCAGCAAAGTCCAATCAAGGATAGTCCAAGGGTCATCAAAGAGATAGATAGTAGTTCAGCGCTGTTCTCTGGTTGTGGTAGGATGATTCAGTTGACTGATCACAGCTGGAAAGAAACTATCCCCGAATCTGATGGTGTGCGTTTTTATACCCTTTGCCCGATGGGAGAGGGGAGAAGAGGGAGTGGCCAGGGTGGGACTTGTCCTTAATTATGCTGCTGGCCTTGCTGCAGTGTGAGGTATAAGTGGAGTCAATAGAAGGGAGGTTAGTTTGTGTGATGGTCTAGACTACGTCTACAATTTGCTGGATCATGCCCGGATGCTGCCTGCACCAGCGTGCCCTTTCAACAACTGATGAGATATTGTAGTGTTTGCCTCCTTTCACTTGTACATTAGTCAGTCATTATCTTACTTCTTGCTCATGTGGAAGTCACAATTGTTTGGCAAAGTTGTCATTCAGTCGCCAACATCTCAATTTCATGTCAGCACTTTCAGATGTAACCAGAAGAGAAAATAAGTTATATCATTTAGCAGCACATGGTCTGTAGTCCGAAAACAAACCTCTTAAGTTCGACTAAAACTCAGTCTGAAGAAGGGTCCCCACCCAAAACGTTACCTTATGTTCTCCAGAGAGCATTCTCACTCACATTCATAAATGACAGCTAATGAATTTCTTCCTATCTTGGGATATCTTGTTTTTGGCAAGGTTTGTGCTTCAGTTGCAAATGTCACTGGATTGCCACATTATACTAAAGGGGCTGTCCTACTTACGCGAACTTGGCTCGCAAATTACGCAACCTCGTGGTCGCTTGAGGCGTACGGGCACCGTATGGCCGCGCGGGGCCAGTCCCACTTAGAAGCGCGGAGTTGTGCGGGGCTGGTCCCGACATCGCGCGGGGCTCCGAAATTCTGACAGTGGCCGAAATCTTCGCGCGCCAACGGCCTGTCGGCACGCAGGCGCATTGCGGTCGTACGCAGCGTCTTGACAGCGTACGCCTAGCACGTGGTGTTGCGCGATGACGTCACCGCCCGCCGTGGCGTTCCGTGATGACATCACCGCCCGACGCCGTGCGAACCCCAAATTCAATCGGCCCGCCTCCTGCCCAGCTGATTGGTAAGCATGACGCAAATGACATCACGCGCGAACTTAGCGCAAACTTAGCATCTACTTAGCGCGAACTCCGTGTGAACTCCGCTTCCGTTTGGTCGCGCCAAACGCACGCAATCGCATGCAAGTTGGACACGCCCTTTACGCTGCTCCTACGGCTTTGAAAAAGGCATCAACTGGTAACATGTTGAGTTTCTCCTGTTGTAACGTTGCAGGGTGGTCTCAGTCTGACGAAGAGCAATCCAACCAGGACCTCAACAATGGAACAGGCGGAGGATGATGGCTGACCTTAGTGGAGCGCCACAACAGCTGGGAAGGCGGATGAAGGCTGCAGCAGAAAAGGGTCTCCGGTCTGTGCACCAGTCTCCCCACTTTCAACAAAGTCACGCACAGGCGTCCTCCATGAGAGGACAATCATATTTGTTTCGAGTGACCACCGATGAATAAAAGAATTACGTATTGGATTAGCACTGGAAATCTGTCACTGACTTTTTCTGTGACTATGTGATTGCTTTTCAAAAGACTTGACCTTCTTCTTTTATGTAACACTAGACTAAGTGGGACCCGTTGGGTCCCATGTTCACATGGGAGGGCTGGTCCCCCAACGCAATATCCCACCTCTCCACCAATTCCAATATTGGTGGCCAGTGGGGGGGCTTTCTGGAGTGCTGGTATGGGTTCTTGGGGTGGCAGCTCAGTCCCTCAAGCCTGATCAGCTGGCAGCTCACTCACGGCTGGTGGGCTGGCAGTTGACTATTCCATGAAATTCCATTTCAAGCAGGGTGCAAGGCCACCAAATTCAAATGCAGCTTCACACCATTTCATGCAGGGTGAAACCACCATAAAACCACACAAAACACCAAACTCAGTTCAGTAGACATTCAGTGTGTTCAGTTGATTCACAGCTCAGACAGAGTCGTGACCTCTCCCTCCCCCATCATGCAGAGACTGAGCCACACCCACACTTCCTGGGAGAGGTTTTATAACCCCTCCCCCTCCCATCAGAAAAAGTGTGGCCTTCATGGCGTGATTGACAGGAGAGAGATTCTCAACATTTTTTAAACACTAATAACACATATATTTTTCATTGATGGGAAGAATTCTCTGCACCTGCTGAGCAGAGGGGACTGAGTAAGATGGCCAAAATCACAGCCGTAAGTGGTAGCATTTTATCTAAAATCAATATACAGTGCAAACAGGAAGTAAGTGCATTTGCAGTAAGTAGTGCCTTTCAACTTCAAGCTAAAACACCCAAACCACCATTTGCAGTAAGTAGTGCCTTTCAGCTTCAAGCAAAAGGCATCCAAGCCACCATTTGCAGTAAGTAGTGCCTTTCAACTTCAAGTCAAAGCACCCATGCCACCATTTGCAGTAAGTAGTGCCTTTCAACTTAAAGCCAAAGCACCCAAGCCACCATTTGCAGTAAGTAGTGCCTTTCAACTTCAAGCCAAAGCACCCAAGCCACCATTTGCAATAAGTAGTGCCTTTCAACTTCAAACCAAAGCACCCAAACAACCATTTGCAGGCAGTGCCTTTTTACTTCAAACAAACCATATTTTCATTTTCAAACCACATTAAGGGGACTCACAGTTGAGTAGACATGTGTTCAGTGTTATTCAGAACTCAGAGAGACGTGACCCTTTGGCTTCATCCATCTTGCAGAGACTGAGTGAAGCACACCATTTCCTGGTTTTATAGTCCCTCCCACTCCCTTCAGCAGGGGCAGCAGAGAGAATGGTGAATTTTTAAAAAACATTAATATATCTCTGATTTGTCATCGATGGGAAAAATCCTCCGGTCCAGGAATGCGGAGCGAGGTGGCCAAAAATGACGGCCGTAGGTGGTGGCGTTCTCTCGGAAATCGCAGCACAGTGGGCCAAAAGCGGTCAAAATCAGACTTTAGTAATATAGATTTGTCTATGTTTACCTTGAACCCAGTCATTTTAGCCCCTGAAGGACAATCCGTTGCACAAACCTGTCTGGATAAGGAGGAGGGCTTCGCTTAGTTTAGTATCCAGTGCTTTTCCTTTGCTGGAATGCACCTTTAATAAAACACACGAGCCAGGTGGCTGGATAACAAAAGATGTCGTTCAACCTTTAGAGGAGCCTTATTATGCTATGCCAGTGCGTACCATCACACAAAAACACAGGTTGCATCATTCCTTCCTGTCACTAGCATGGTGCCACGGTGGCGTAGAGGTAGAGCTACAATGGGTTCGATCCTGACTTCAGGTGCTTGTCTGTATGGAGTTTGTACGTTCTCCCTGTGACCTGCGTGGGTCTTCTCCGATATCTTTGGTTTCCTCCCAGACTCCAAAGACGTACATGTTTGTAGGTTAATTGGCTTGGTACAAATGTAAAATTGTCCCTAGTGTGTGTAGTGTAGTATTAATGTGCAGGGAGCGCGGGTCGGTGCGGACTTGGTGGGCCGAAGGGCCTGTTTTCGCGCAGTCTGTCTAAACTAAACTAAGCAGTACACCTTAATATGTGTTACTCAAATGGTGAGCAAGGGCTGTGTTTAGTTTGTCGAGGGACGTGTGACCATTTAGATAAAGCATCAGGACCAGTCAGTTATTCCGATAGTACTACCATCCATACACGCTGTCCTAAATATTTCCAATAGTCACTTGAATGGTAAGATATGAATGTTGGAAGAAAACTGGTGTGGAGGGATATTTGTTTCCAGACTTTCTGCAGGTTTCTTATCAAGATTTAAAAGTGTTTTATTGTCAATGTCCCAGATAGAACAATGAAATTCTTACTTGCTTCAGCACAACAGGATCTGCAAACATAGTATGAAATGACAAACGAGTGAAAAGAAAAACTGTGTGTGTGTATGTGTGTATGTATATGTATGTATATATATTTATGTTTGTTATTATACACACACACACACACACACACACACACACACACACACACACACACACACACACACACACACACACACACACACACACACACACACACACACACACACACACACACACACACACACACACACACACACACACACACACACACACACACACACACACACACACACACACACTACACACAACAACACAGAACAGTGCAACAATAATAAGAGCCTATTGTAGTTCAGAGCCTATATGAGGTTGTAGTGTTTAAGATTATATTTGGATAAACCCACAACAATAATATAAGGAATCATTACATAGTGTCACAATCCTCAACTGAAGCAGATGCAGAGAGCCAGATTGCTTTGTGGCATTTCGGCTCGTATTTCTAATTGTAGATATTTTCCTGCAAGCCCCGAATTAAAGTATTTAATTAAGTTGTCAGATATATTAAATTTCAGCACCTGAAGAATATATTTGTTTGTAATTATTCCATCCGGGCTTCTAAAGATGTCTCTGAAAATGTTAGAATGAAATTGTTCTCCTCAACGAGAACATTTTCCCTTTCAGTGACAAGACCAATTTGGAATAAATGTTGAATGCCAATGTGTGAAATTCCTAGTATGTTATTACGTACTGCAAAGTAAGAAAGATGTTTGTGTAATTTTCCAGTTTTGCCAAGTCGCCCTATCCTGCAGATGAATTAAAATTATGTTGAAGATGCATAACGACAAATTGCATGTTAATTATGTCGCTTGTACAAGCTTTCTCACTAACCTCTGGGCAACTGTTTGCTGAGGGTGCTTAATATGAGAGCGAAATTGTAATCGCTCTGAAATATGTTTTGGGTTCCACAACATGAAAGTGCCATAACAGTTCCAGCATCATGAATCACCTTACTGTAAACCTTTCATGAAATCCCCAGTGATGGATAAATAGTTCCAATTGAACTGGGGCTACTGAAATTGTCACGTGTGATACCTTGCTCCTGTAGAAAACTAGCGTGAGATGTAAATCTCATTGTATGCATATTCCGTTTGTTGGTACGCCAAGCGAAATCCTCCAGGCACTGTAAACAATCTGTCTGCCACCAACATTATGTCATTTTGCACAAGACACTGGAGGCAGCCATGAAGAACTGGAAATAAACAAATAGCAGGTGATAGTAAAACATGAATGCCCCACCTAATGGCAGATGTACGTCACCAGAAAGACTACTGCGACAAAATATCTTCGCAGTCTAAAACTTTGGAGAAACTGGCCCTGTAACAGGTCCAGAAAACTGAACCTCAGTCTGTACATGGACAATACTTTCTGCAAGCTTGTGCCATTGAAGCCTTCTTTCTATGTTTGCTACCAGCATCTGCCTCCACGATACAGTATGGTTAATGCTGATCCTTATTCAGACAGGTGTGATCGCAAGGACTGCCACCAGTCCATGGCTGCTCTCAATGCGCTGAGGAAAGAAGAAAAAGAGGCTCAAGTTTCAAAATTCCCAAATCTTTGATCCCCAACACTGTGACTAACATTTGCACAGAGGAAACAGCTGTCGGTACTAAATCTTTATTGATGCTGGGCATCCAAACCTTTCAGTAAAAACATAAAATACTGGAGGTAGTCAGTTGGTCAGACTGCCTGAAGAAGGGTCCCGACCCAAAATGCCATTTGTCCATTCCCTCTACAGATGCTGCCTGACCTGTTGAGTTCCAAGGGCACTTTGTGTTTGCTCCAGATCCCAGCATCTGCAGTTATCTGTGCCTTCACTATTAATCTTGTTTATTTTCATTTGTGAATTTCCTAATCCCTAAGAAATCTATGCTGCAATAGAAACGTTTACGTTTGTTTTTGAAAGAGCTCGACGTGAATTTGAACACGTTCCATCTCTCAAAGGCTTGACTATTGGTTTCCTCAAGATCCACGGCAATAAAAGTACCCAAAGTATCAGAGGATGTGGGTGTTGATCCATTGAGTGACTCCAAGGCTGTGATTAAAATATGTTTGCGCACCACGTGTGGAATCACCATGGGGGTTGGGCAGGAGAAGCCATGATACTGCATGAGAGCTAACTCAAGACAACGCATGAACATTCCTTGGATTATTTTTTAACCATCTATATAATATTAACTGTGTGTGTGTGTGTGTGTTTCTGCCTGTCTTGTGGCTGCCAGCCTGTGGGTGGCAGCCTTTGATTCGTTGCTACGCCAACACCAGACCCACAAACGCCCAGATTTTTTCCATTTCGGTAGAGATTTCACTTTTCATTCCAAGTATCCACTCCTCATTAAATTTTGTCGTGTTTATGTACACATTTTTAATAAAATCCTCTCCCTCCCCACCCACTCACTCATTTTGTCGCCTCCTGCTGGCCAGCGACCATAACGGCTGCTGGCGCCCGCCTCTCGCTTCAAAGACGCCATTTAAAAACAGCCGCACCGCTGAGTGCTCAAATCTTCAGTTGGAGGACCACGTCTCCCGTGGGGGTTACGGGTAGGGAACGGCTGCGTTGGGGGAGCAGACCCAACGGGTCTGCACTTGGTCTAGTTGACATTTAAAACGCACACTGTAAACCAGAGGGACATTTGCACAGGAATTCCTGGTAAAGTATGTAATACAGAAACTATACCCAGAAGTTTCTATTTTATGTAGCAATAATAAGCACACCACTCTACACTGCGCACCTGTGGTCGAACTATGGAAAGACTAAAGGTGTCATATAACGATGCTATGAGAACACTGCTAAGGAAACCTAGAAGGTGTAGTGCTGGTAACATGTTTGTGGCTGCAGGAGTCGGTACTTTAGAAGCTTACCTAAGAAATCATATGTATAAACTCGTTTGCAGGATAAATGACTCTAAAAATGTAATTATTGTGGCCTTGTCAAACATAAGGGCTAGCACTACACGCTACGAATCCCAGCTGTGGACACACTGGTATTGTTGTCTCGTTGCAGGACATTGATCATTCTTTTAATCTGGATTTTTAATTCATGTATTGTGTTTTTTTTAAATATATAATTTATGATGCTTTTATAAGTGATATACTAAGATTTTATATGTATGATATTTTTTAATATGCAATGCATTTTTATGTAATGTTGCCCCTTGTCTGGACCTCGAGTCTGTAATAATAATGATAACGTTTAAAAGTTTAATAATGTTTAAGAGGGAACTGCAGATGCTGGAGAATCGAAGGTTACACAAAAGGTTACACACGTTAACTCTGCCAAATTCTGTTAACACACGTTAAAGGTTACACAAAAAGGTTACACACGTTAGAGCTGTACATTGAGTCTGAAGAAGGGTTTCGGCCCGAAACGTTGCCTATTTCCTTCGCTCCATAGATGCTGCTGCACCCGCTGAGTTTCTCCAGCTTTTTTGTGTAACCTAAAAGTTTAATAATACTGACTTCATTCTAACAATTTTTTTATGCAGGGCAAAACTATATTCACTATCCAATGTCAGGCTCTGTGCCCCTTCCAGGTTTCACCCCATTCATTCTACAATCAGTCTGAAGAAGGTCCCTCTGAGGACCTGGAATAGACAAATAGGTGCAGGAGTTGGCCATTCGGCTGGGACCTTGGGGGCTGGGACTGGGAGAAAAGCAGGAAGTTTGGAGGTGAGGCTCCTTGTGGCTCCACCCGAGGAAGTTTCACATTGTCACCTACAGGTGCGATCTGGAGAGGGAGGGAGGGGATTGTGTGAGAACTCCTCCCTGCTGCTGCTGCTGCTGCTGCAACGCTGAGTCTGCTGCTTCTTGCACTACTCTGCCTTCCCTTGCTGTGAGTGTGTGTGTGTGTGCGCTACATTATATCTTTGCTACACACACACACAGGGACAGAGAGAGGCAGGGTGAGCAGATGGTGGAGGTGCCTGCCATGCATGCAGGGAGGAAGTGATCGCTTAATCCAGGGGGGATTAGAGGCCAGAGCAGTCTCTCTCCCTCTCTAACCCTCTACACTCATGCAAGAGAGTGTTCTCGACAAGCAAGAGCCCGGGACACAGGGAGGGATCTGCCTGTCTGTGCACAGCTCCAGTGCCGGGTAAGTTTACTCTCTCTAGCCTGAGCAATCTCTCTCTACACACACACACACACTCCCTCTCTCCCTCTTTCCCATTTCGTTCACCCAGCAATGGGGGCCGAGGCTATGGAACTTTTTCTTTCTTTTCGTGCCGGGATTTTAACTTGTTTCCCCCCCCCCCCCATGGGTTTTATATATTATTCTGTTCCCCAGTTGATAGGGGGGGGACACTGTTGCTTGCAGCAGCGGTGCTTGGAGGTGGAGAGACTCCACGTTAGCGCTAGTATTTGCAACACTTTTTGCTCACAAAGACTCTCACAGCCGGCTGCTGATTTAATGCAAGCCTGTACACAGTCACTGAGCTGTACAGCATCAAAGACAAGCCCTTCGGCCCAATATGTCCAAGTTGCCTGGCTCAACCAGTCCCTCCAAATCTTTCCTACCCATCGAAGTGTCTTTGAAACGTTGTCATTGTACCTCCTGCCTCTGGCTGCTCGTCCACCACCCTCTGTGTGTGTGAACTAAAAGTTGCCCCACAGGTCCCCTTTAAATCTTTCACCTTAAACCTATGCCCTGGAGAGTTGGGGGATGGATAGAGAGAGAATGACTATGGAGACCATGGAGCAAAGACTGTGGCTGCTCACCTTATCCATGTCCCCCCTCTCCCCTCCTGCTTGATGAATTTATGTGATGCATGTTATAGGCTGTGCAAAGTCTTGCTGTGTTTGATTGTCTGAAGAAAGCTACAGATCACTTATGGTTGAACACCTCTGCAAACGGAAAAGGGAGGATTTGGCAGAATATTTGCAAAGTGGACTTTATATAACTTGAGCTAGTTATTTGTTCATTGTCGGATGCTTCAATGAGTACAACGTTACTTTCGGATTGGGGTCTCAGTTTATTAATGGGATTGAAACTAGTCCATTGTATTTTTTTTGTGGGGGGAAGAATCTCTTTGGCTGCAATAGCACAGGCGTTTAGTGAATGTGGAACAAACTTTGTTGTTCATTGCCAGTGTGGGCAAAGCAACAGCAACAGCTTGGAATGGAGCGACAGCGGTTGTTAGGGAGATGTGTGTCTCAGAACGTTACATCACTATAGTTGTGGGGGCAACACCGCACCGCCTTGTTTACATGCACCGCCCCCACCTCTTCAATGTCCACCCTTTAACATCAGTCCAGAGTTGAACTGCAAGACCAATTCAAAGTGGAGATGTGAGTAAATGTCTTCAAAACCCTTCAGGGTCAAAAGAGTTACAGCTTTTTGTGGTTGAACTCATTCAGTGCAATTGAGTTTTATTGCAATAATATCCACGGATGTCTATAGTATAAACACGATGGTGGAAATTTGTGGACAAATGTGCAGAATTGCTGATGTAAATAAATTCCTAATGTTATGGTATTGATTTATTATTGTCACGTGTACCGAGATTGTGTTTTTGCCTACTATATAACCCAGGCAGATCATATACCTTGCATCAGTACAATCATACAATGCGTGGTTACAATAGGTTGTACAAAAAGAGAGAGGAGTAACGTGCAGAATATGGCGTTACAACTTCAGAGAAAGTGCAGATGAAAAAAGTACACAACCGCAACAAGGTAGATCGGGAGATTGAGAATACAGATAGCATTTGAGGGGTTCCATTTAAGACTCCGATAGCCAGGGGGGGGGCACACTGTTCTTGAATCGGACGTATTTTCTACCTGAAGGAAAGAAGTGAGAAGAGAGAATGACTGGGGTGTGTGAGTGGTCCTTGATTATGTTGGCTGCTTTCCTGAGGCAGTATGAAGTTTGGGATAGAGTTGATTGAGGGGGGAGGGGGGGAGACGGGTTTATGAAATGGACTGCGCTGTGTCCGAAACTCTGCAATGGTTTAAGATTTACCATTTTGTAATATGGAATTTCAAATAATAAAAAATGACATTTGCATTTATTCTGTAACTGTTGTCAAGTCAAGAAAGTTTATTGTCATGTGTCCCAGATAGGACAATGAAATTCTTGCTTGCTGAAGCACAACAGAATATTGTAGGCATGAATACAGAACAGATCAGTGTGTCCATATAGCATAGACCACACATAAATAAACAGATAAAGTGCAATAGGCTGTTACAGTTCAGAGTTTGAAGGTGTTTAAGATCCTGATGGCTGTGGGGAAGAAGCTGTTCCTGAACCTGCATTTCAGGCTCCTGTACCTTCTACCTGATGGCAGCGGAGAGATGAGTGCGTGGCCAGGATGGTGTGGGTCCTTGATGATGCTGGCAGCCTTTTTGAGGCAGCGACTGCGATAGATCCCCTCGATGGAAAGGAGGTCAGAGCAGATGATGGACTGGGCAGTGTTTACTACTTTTGCAACCGGTCAGCATGCTCTCCACTGTGCACCTGTAGAAGTTCGAGAGAGTCCTCCTTGACATACCGACTCTCCGTAATCTTCTCAGGAAGTAGAGGAGCTGATGTGCTTTCTTTATAATTGCATCAGTGTGCTTGAACCAGGAAAGATCTTCTGAAATGTGCACGCCCAGGAATTTGAAGCTCTTGACCCTTTCCACCATCGTCCCGTTGATATAAATGGGATTGTGGGTCCCTATCCTACCCCTTCCAAAGTCCACAATCAGTTCCTTGGTTTTGCTGGTGTTGAGAGCCAGGTTATTGTGCTGGCACCATTTGGTCAATCGGTCGATCTCACATCTATACTCTGACTCGTCCCCATCAGTGATACGTCCCACAACAGTGGTGTCGTCAGCGAACTTGATGATGGAGTTCGCGCTATGTCCGGCTACGCAGTCATGAGTATACAGTGAGTACAGCAGGGGGCTGAGCACGCAGCCTTGAGGTGCTCCCGTGCTGATTGTTATCGAGGCTGACACATTTCCACCAATACGGACAGACTGTGGTCTGTGGATGAGGAAGTCGAGGATCCAATTGCAGAGGGATGCGCAGAGACCCAGTTCTGAGAGCTTGGTAACCAGCTTGGAGGGGATGATGGTATTAAATGCCGAGCTGTAGTCAATGAATAACAGCCTGACATATGAGTTTTTGTTGTCCAAGTGGTCCTGAGCAGAGTGGAGAGCCAGCGAGATCACATCCACCGTTGATCTGTTGTGGCGGCTTTAAATGGATATTTGTGAATGGGTTGGAATCTTTATTTGTGGAAAATATACACTTATCAGACCTGTTTTTTCAGGGAAAGTAAAAGGCGGCATTTTTTTTTTTTGCACTGGCATAACTTTCTGTACAATGTGGTATTTTCTCATGATGAAGTTGTCTATTGCATCTTCCTGCTGTTGGCAAAAGGCAGCATCACAGATTGAGGTTCACTATAATATAGTAATTAAAAAAACAATTCTTAATGCCAAATTCCTATCTACTTTATTAGTGCATTTTCATGGAAGAGGAGTTATTTAGGAATCATTATAAAACAATTTATATTAAGTAGAGTCGTACTAGGTTCTTTGTTTTATTAGTCCGATAGTTTGAGATGGTTTTGAATATTTCCTCCAGTCACCTTCCATATAAATGAGACCCCATTAATCAACATTACTAAAAGTTTACATTAAGTCATACAGACAATTGCTTCCGAAATGATATGATCAAGCCTTCTGCTTTTCCTTCCTTCAATTTCTGCTCTCCATTTGCTATTTCTTATCGACCCCCAGGGTGGTTTGGCAGACCTTTCCCCTTGGAACCTTTGCAAGGTAGTGGCTTGAGAATTGGTGGTTTGACCATCCGTTTTCCAGGGAGGAGGGTGATCTGCTTGTGGCAATGGCTGGAAGGCCACTAGTTTAATTTTCGTCCCTTGCTGTTACATTAAAAAAACTGCTGGAAGAACTCTGCAGATCAAGCATCATCAAAAGACCAGCATTAAGATCGAAAGTGTTGACAGAAGATAGTCCTTTTAGGAGGTGAGTGGAATTTGGGTGAAGTTGGGGTGATGAGCAGGTTGAGCTAGGTGGGTAGTTGGAAGGAGGGGGGGAGTTTAGAGTCGGAGGCTGCTGAGTGATAGGTGTAAAGAGATAAGGGGAAACAATTGGCAGAGGGTGCCAAGTGAAGGGAGGGATAGGAAGGTATAGACATAATATAGACACATGCAGGAGAGTGATAAGTGAACCCAAATAAGGGGCGACGGTCAGATACAGATAGGGGAGAAGGATATGTCAAAGGCAAATAAACCCTTGTGGGTGATGGGCAGATGGAAATGGAAGAACAAAGGGAGAGAGAAACTAGACAGACTGTAGGAATGTAGGGGGTGTGAGGTGAGTCTATACACGTGCGTTTCTTCTTTCTTGACCGAAGCTTCCTCTACTCTTCCCCAGCTGGTTCCCTCAGCTCATTGTGCTCTCCTTATCTGTGTACACCCATTATCCACCAGCCTCTATCTCTAAACTTCCTCCTCCCCACCTGGCCCCATCTGTCCCGTCATCCCCCACGTCAGCTAGTACCACCTATCGCCCACCAACCCTTGTCTCGCCCCTCCCTCTCACCTTTTTACACTTGCCACTATCTCCACTATAAACTTTTTGCTAAAAACATGAAATGTTGACCACCCCTTTATCTCCAAAGATGAATTCCCCCCCGGTAGATTGTTTATTTTTCCTCCAGATTCTAGTATCTGCAGCCCCTTGCGTCTACTCGCTAGTTATATGTTGATTATTGTTAATTATGCATCAAGTCACAAGTTGAAATGTGAGCCCAGTGTATTCCTGTTTAACCATTGCTGTCCTGTAAAAGAAAAAAATATTGCGGGTGCTGCAAACCAGAACTATACACAGATTTTGATTAATTCATTTTTCAGGATGCTGGATTATTTGCATGGTTGGTAATTATTTGCCGCCTTTAATTGGGGAAAGTGGTGAGCTGTTTCCCACTATAGTTTTTCCCAGTAAATGTACTCGTACAATACTGTGGAGGAAAGAACTGCGGGTGCAGGTTTAAATCGAAGGTAGACACAAAATGCTGGAGTGACTCAGCGGGACAGGCAGCAGCTCTGGAGAGAAGGAATGGGTGACTTTTCTGGTCCGAGACCCTTGATGGGGTTCATGATGCCATTCATTGGAACGGGTGGGTTGTTACACTCTATCTTATTGGAGACGGCATTGAGTGGCATATGTGCGGCTTGTATGTTACTGGGCACTTGTCAATGTTGTATAGGACATGGATGCATGTCGATGAGTGGCCATGGAATAGGACATGCTGCAGATAGCCAGTAAGCTTGGCAGCATCAAGAAAGAAAAAAAATGACATTTTCATATCTATAATCGCTCACCTGCTATATCTTCCAGTTAAACCTAACAGGTTTGTTAACAGGAACTCAGCAGGGAAAGGCTGTGGGAGACGGGTAGGAAGAGAAAAGAATAAAAGGAAGTGGTCCTGGAGTCTCTACTTTTCTCAGTCTGTTCAATTTATTAGATATGAAGGTACCAAAGTTATGGTTCTAATTTTTCTTAGACTTGGATCCTTTATTTGGCATTTAGACCTTTCGGTCTGAACGAAATGTTGTTGCCTGCAGCCATACATGTAATAATAAACAACAAAACACACAATAAACACAAATTAACATCCACCACAGTGAGTTCACCAGGCACCCCCTCACTGTGATGGAGGCAAAACTCTTAGGGTTACTGTGTCTTCCCTCCTCTTCTCCCTCTGCGCTGAGGCGATTCCCCACCGGGCGATGGTAAGTCAGTCCCGCGGCTCACCGAGCTCCGCGAACGGGCCGGTTCAAGCTCCGCGGCCCGGGGTGGTCGAAGCTGCCGCCCTCCAGTCCAGCGGACGCAGCTGTTGCCGCGGGAGCTCCGGAAAACAGGCACCAGCCTGTGACCTGCGAGCTCCCGACGATGTCGTCCACTGGCCCGCGGCCGAGCCCCGGATTCAGGTCGCCGCCGCCTCAGCCACCGGAGCACGGCCTCACGGGCTGCCCTCGCGGGAGCGCCGTCCCAGCCTCGAGTCGTGCCGCTGCCACCGGAGCGTCTCAGCCCCGCGCCGGGCCGCCCTCAACGGAGCGCCGAGTCGTGCCGCTGCCACCAGAGCATCTCACGAATTTTGATGATAAACACGGACAGGAAAGTGAATAGTGAAGGTGTCATAGGTTTCAAAGGGATGGCAATCTAAAAATATCACATATGATCACACATAAATTGCCTCTGTGTAAATTGGGGGTAAGCGTACTATCCAAATGATGAGAAATTCGTGAGACGGGTATTGCAGTTAACATTAACTAAACTGAAAAGTAGGGAGGTTTTCTTTGTTTAGAGATATAGTATGGAAACAGGCCCTTCTCTGCCCACCAAGTCTACGCAGATCATCGATCACCCATTCACACTAGTTCTATGTTAATCCACTTTCTTGTACAGTTGTACAGAGCCCTAGTGAGACCACACCTGGAGTATTGTGTGCAGTTTTGGTCCCCTAATTTGAAGAAGGACATTCTTGCTATCGAGGGAGTGCAACATAGGTTTACAAGGTTAATTCCCAGGTGGCGGGACTGTCATATGCTGAGAGAATGGAGCAGCTGGGCTTGTACACTCTGGAGTTTAGAAGGATGAGAGGCAATCCCATTGAAACATATAAGATTGTTAAGGGCTTGGCAGGAAACATGTTCCCGATGTTGGGGGAGTCCAGAACCAGGGGGCCACAGTTTAAGAATAAGGAGTAAACCATTTAGAACGGAGACGAGGAAACACTTTTTCGCACAGAGAGTGGTGAGCCTGTGGAATTCTCTGCCTCAGAGGGCGGTGGAGGCAGGTTCACTGGATGCTTTCAAGAGAGAGCTAGATAGGGCTCTTAAAAATAGCGGAGTCGGGGGATATGGGGAGAAGGCAGGAACGGGGTGCTGATTGGGGATGATCAGCCATGATCACATTGAATGGCTGTGCTGGCTCGAAGGGCCGAACGGCCTACTCCTGCACCAATTGTCTATTGTCTTTCTCATCCACTCTGTACACACTAGCGGCAATTTATTGCAAAATATTGACCCACAAGTCCACACATCTTTGAGATATGGGAGGAAACCGGAGCACCTGGAGGAAACCCACGTGGTCACAGGAAGGACATGCAAACTGCACATAGACAGCATCAGAGGTCTGGATCGAACCCGGGCCTCTGGCACTGTGAGGCAGAAAGTCTACCAGCTGTGCCACTGCAATGCCTTTCACTTCTATAAGGTATTTGTGCTAAACATCTGGAGTACTGTGCACTGTATAGGTCTCTTTTTACTTGAATAATACCTGGAATGGGCAGGTTATCTTATGAGGACAGGCTGGACAAGCTACTCTTCTAAACTCAATGCATATGAGATTAAAGGGAAACATTGAATCAGTAGAGACAGGAGCTGGAAGATGGAAACAAGAAGCTGTAAATACTGGGTTCTAATACAGAAGGTGATAAATGTACGCAAAAAACACTGCAGGAGCTGGAATCTTGAGTGAAAAATACCAAGGTGCTGGAGTAACTCAGCGGGAAAGGCAGCACCTCTGGAGAACATGGATTAGCGACATTTCAGGTGCAATAAGTGTAATCGTAGAAAGGAGAGATGATAAGCAAATGGAATCAGTTTGGGGAAGGGACAGGAGAGAGAAAGGAGCATACCATTCATGCCTACGGCCTACCGGCTGGATCGGAGCGACCTTTCCTGCCGGGGACCGGGAACCGGACCAGGGCAGCTACAGCGGCGGCGCAGCGCTGGAGTCACCGCGGAGCGGGCGATGCCTACCTGGGTCGCCGTTTGGAGCTCCGGAGCATTAGCCGCTGCTCCAACATCGAGGAGCTCTGGTGCGGAGAGCTTCCAACGCGGGCGGCGCTGAACGGCATCGTGGAGTCCTGGGGCGCCTTGCAGAGGGTCTCCAGCAGCAGTCTCCACCCGGCGCGGCCTGCGGACTTTGGAAGCCGCAGACTCCGGTAGGAGGGGGCCGACTCTGGTGTCCACGCCGCTGAGGACGTCCCGCAGCCCCGACGTCGGACTAACAACTCCCCGGCGTGCGGTCCTGAACATCGGGCCGCCCGTAGCGGCAACTGCGGAGGGCTTGGGGAGGCCCTGACCACGGGGAACAGTGGAGGAAGAAGACTGACTTTGGTGCCTTCCCACACAGCGGGGAACTTTGATTCTGCTGTGTGGGGATGTTTTATGTCAAACCCTATAGTGTGTTGTGTCCTGTTGATTTTTATTGTATGGCTGTATGGAAATTCATTTCACTGTGCCATCAGGCACACGTGACAATTAAATCTATCTTGAATCTTGAAATTGAGCTGTGGACTATCGAATAAGAACAGGAGGTGCTGCAGATCTAGTTTGCGTTCGGCTTCACCCTGGCAGCTGAGAAGGCTAAGGACTGGCAGATTGGGGTGAGAATGGGAAGGCATACAACTGAACATAATCTAACTAAATAGGGTGATTCCTCTTTTCTTTAAATAAATTCACGAGCCTTTGCAACTCTCTGCCACCCCCTCTCTTTGAGGGGAAATTGCATTATTTTAGGGCAAAGGTCGGTAGATACTTGATAAACAAGGGTTGAAACATTACTAGGACTGTGAAGTTGAAGCTACAATCGATTAGCCATGCTCTTATGAAATAGCAGACCTGACGAGGGACTGGCTAACTCTCGCTCAAAATATTACTGTATGGGTCAGGTGGCATCTGCAGAGGTTCAAGATATGGCTTACATTGTCAGTGTGAAATATTTACTAAATATTATTGGGACGTGTAGAATCATCCAACATGGAAACGGCCCTTCAATCCAACTTTCCCCACCTACACCAGTCCCACCTGCCTGCGTTTGGCCCATATCCCCCTTAACCTATGCTATCCGTGTACCTGTCCAAATGTTTTTTTAAACTTCAGGATAGTACCTGCCTCAACTACCTCCAAATACCTACCGCCTTTTGTGGGAAAAAAAAAGTCGCCCCTTAGGTTCCCGTTAAATCTTTCCCCCCTCATCTTAAGCCTGTGGTTCTTGATTTCCCTGCTCAGGGTAAAGGACACTGTGCGTTTCCCCGATCTATTCCTCTAATGATCTTATTCACCTCTATAAGATCACCCCACATCCTCCTGCCCTTCAAGGAATAAAGTCCCAGCCTGCTCAAACTCTCCGTATAACTCAGCTAGTAAAAGCCTCGCAGTCCCAGCAACTTGGGTTCATTCCTGATCTTGTGGTACTGTCTGTGTGGAGTTAGTGCGTTCTCTCCATGACTGCGTGGATTGCCCTGAGGTGCTTTGATTTGATATGATATGCCATTTATTGTCACTATACATGTACAGTGAAACTGAAAGCTGCTCGTACTCAGTGCATACATACAATTTAGCACAAAAAACAAGAAACAGAAAAACAAAAACAGAAGGGAGAAGGGGGGGGGGGGGGGGGGGGGGGGGGGGGAATAGGTGCACAATTTCTGCGGCGCTACATACATATATACATATATACAGATGGAAGTCCGGGTGTTGGGCAGTGAAGTCAGTGCATGTGTGAATTAGAATTAATAGTAGTTATAATTCTCGGAATAACTTATATATATTATAATTACGTTATAATTTCCTTCACAGATGTGTGAGTTGATAGTCTAAAAGGACCAGTGGATGCTCCCATTGTGTCATTGAGTGTTACAATCTAGGGGTAGTGCTGATTGTAGTGTGGGGAAACTAATATGGGACGTGTAAATGGTTGTGTGATTTGTCAACTGTTCCTGCGCGGCATGACTCTGCAATAATAACTGAATCTGCTTCTGAGATGTTGATAACTTGCATTATGTCAATAAATAATACAATTTATTTGGTCAGGATTGATAACTTTGATCATTAACCTTTGAAGGAATCTCGCTCTCAGCATGACCTTCACAGATTACTGACAAATATTGTGTATTATGGCATTACTTGAGAATGTAGTGGGAATATTGACTTACTTTTTACTCCCGAAACTTAATACCAATAGCATATTATTCCAAAGCATTTAACAGAGCGTTACCAACAGAAGCTGCTTAAGATTTCGGCACAGATGTGGTACAGTTTTGGTCTCCTAGTTTGAGGAAGGACATCCTTGTGATTGAGGCAGCGCAGCGTAGGTTCACGAGATTGATCCCTGGGATGGCGGGACTGTCATATGAGGAAAGATCGAAAAGACTAGGCTTGTATTCACTGGAGTTTAGAAGGATGAGGGGGTATCTTATAGAAACATATAAAATTATAAAATTATGCAGGAAAAATGTTCCCAATATTGGGCGAGTCCAGAACCAGGGGCCACAGTCTTAGAATAAAGGGGAGGTCATTTAAGACTGAGGTGAGAAAAAAACTTTTTCACCCAGAGAGTTGTGAATTTCTGGAATTCCCTGCCACAGAGGGCAGTGGAGGCCAAGTCACTGGATGGATTTAAGAGAGAGTTAGATAGAGCTCTAGGGGCCAGTGGAGTCAAGGGATATGGGGAGAAGGCAGGCACGGGTTATTGATAGGGGACGATCAGCCATGATCACAATGAATGGCGGTGCTGGCTCGAAGGGCCGAAGGGCCTCCTGCACCTATTTTCTATGTTTCTATGATGACGAAAAACCTTATGGACGATTTAAGTTTTACGAAACTGCTTAAAGGACAACTGGGTGGGGAGATTTCAGAAAGTTTGGACGTCTGAATGCACAATTGACAAAGTGGTGTGACTTAAAGTTGAAGATTCGTCAGGAGGCCTGAGTTGGAAGAGTGAAGAGATCTTGGAGGGTTTTAGTAAGGGAGGAGCCCAGGGAGGTACAGAGGAACAGAGCAAGGCTGTATTGTAGAGATGGCAGCCACAACAGTCTTGGTGATGGAGAAGTTATCGGGTCAGAAAGTTACAGAGTCGGATCTGATGCCAAGGTTGCAGATGGTCAGTAATAGAAATCTAGCATCACGCAGAATGACTTTAAGCTGTTTTCAGAATCTAGGGAATTGTCCCATTCTCATTAGTTATGGCAGTTATTTGACTTGGCATTCCATTTGCTTGCTGTTCCCTTCACAAATTTTGGTATAGAAATGATATGAATTCTGGAATCAATTGCTGGAATGTTGCTTGAATCACATTACATATATTTCGAATCACTGAATACGGAAATGAAAGGACATTTTATTGGAACCACTATGGAGTCTGAAAGGGCTTGGTGTTATCCAAAAAAGCTATGGACAAAAAAACAGAATTAACAAAGAAACATAGAAAATAGGTGCAGGAGTAAGCCATTCGGCCCTTCGAGCCTGCACCGCCATTCGATATGATCATCCAACTCAGTATCCCATCCCTGCCTTCTCTCCATACCCCCTAATCCCTTTAGCCACAAGGGCCACATCTAACTCCCTCTTAAATATAGCCAATGAACTGGCCTCAACTACCTTCTGTGGCAGAGAGTTCCAGAGATTCACCACTCTCTGTGTAAATTAACCTAATTAACCTAAATAGTTGCCTTTGGATGGCATGGATATGACGAACCTCCTGTTTTGTTCATGTCTATGATTTTGTGAGCAGCTGGATTGACGTCATAAACATAAACGCTTCCCTAGTGTTTATTTTGTAGACCATGTCCAGTGAATTAGACACTTTGGTTACAGAAATCTGTTATTCTTCCTGATTGTGTTTAGAAGTGACTCCAATTGTACATCCGTATGTTTTATCCTCGTCGGTTCTCCAAGGTGGTCCAGGAGGCTGCTCAGTTGTGTTTTAAAAACTTGTAGGAAACATGTCAACTCATTCACAGGGATGGGTAATAACTGCTGGTCCTACAGAGGAGGGGGGAGAAAACATTCTCAACACTGAGTTATGGTTGGTTCTTAGTGAAAAACGTTCTTGTTTTGAAATGATAAGTTATAATTACACAGATTAAAGTCGGCTGTAAATCTGTCTGTGGTTAGCTCTGATTCTGACATGCTGCAGAGAGGCCAGGCACATAGTGTTGTGGGAACTATTTGTTTCTGGTTATAATCCATCTTACCTTTTTCTTGAATTATTCATGGAGTCAGGTCATACCACACTTCTTAATTTACATCATCAAGACCGTTTAATTTTATTGGGAAGAGGTTAAAAATTTGTGTTGCATTTGAGCGGTTCAACACTTATCGAATCGCTTTATCCGATACTTGGCATATTTACTTTTATTTCTGTACAGAGAAACATTTTGCAGGGAGAGGTTGTGCTTGAAGTCTTTAGACTCTTCACAACACTGACAATATCAGCCGACAACACAGGTGTCACTGCCATTGGTTCTGTGTGTGCTTTGTGTTTTGTGCAGCTAAAATGCCGGATCAGAGTGACATCACTTACCTATTTAATCGTCTTCAAAGGTTTCTAAGCAACCGAGAGGGCAGGCCTGATGAGGTCACCATGCTGTCTCCTCTGTACCTGCCAGACAATTGTGGGCCCGAGGCTTGTGTCTGACACCAGATCACAGTCTGCCATGATGGGGTGTTTTGTTTTAAGAACTATTTGATTATGATTTGTAATCTCATGCAGTCTTTTTTTAAATTCTTTTGCCCGTCATTCTTGTACCACAGACAAGCATTAAAATGAAGGTTTTTTTTCCAGATTCAGTCAGTTTTGGAGGCCCTGGTTCCATGATGTGTAGCTCTACGACATTATATAGTAAGGTTCGGGAAGAAGCCAGCTAAACCACAAACTAAAGATATTCATGCTTATGAGATATTGTGTTAATTAAAATAGAAGCAGAATACATATGGATTGAGTTGATCGTGTTAATAGAATGTCCTGTTGACCATCTCATAGTGAACAGAGGAAGAAATATGTAAGCATTTCTACAAAATTAGTGAATCCTATATCGAAAACAGAACTAGTTAGAGAAGTTAGTAAAAGACAACAAACTGCAGATGCTGAAAAAGCTCAAACCAGCAGGTCAGACGAGGCTTTATCTGTTAGCGTTTCTGTTGGATGTCTTTCATCTGCGGAGTACTTCCAGCATTTTTATATTTCAGTTGAATTTTTATCGACAGGTAATTTTGATTCAACTAGTAGGGCAAAGGAATATAATTTTGATTGGGGTTAAGAATGTTTTTTTTCACACGGAAGGCCAGTCAGAAGAATTGCAGGTGGACAGAATAATAGGAAATGAAACTGGGAAGATGACACGTGGGGAATGTTAACCCTAACACAAATTGGGAGCAGGACTAAACCACTGGGGACTGTGAGTGATCAGCATTCAATAAGGATGTGGCTGGCATGTACACAAAAATGCTGGAGAGACTCAGCGGGTGCAGCAGCCTCTATGAAGTGAAGGAGAGAGATGGGCAACATTTCGGGCCGAAACCCTTCTTCAGGCTGGCATGATTGTGAACGCAACTCGGCATTCCTGAACACCTCCAATAACTTTTGATCCTCCTGCTTAATCCAGAATTAATTTACCTCTGCTTTAAAAATGTTCAAAGACTACTCTCGCTGGGTTTTTGAGGAAGTATTCTAAAGAGATGCAGCCCTCCCTCTCCACCTCCCCCCTGAGAATTGTTTTTGCTGTTTTATTTCTTTATTAAATGGGTGATGTCTTATTTTTAAACCACAACTCCTTGGTTCCAGATTCTCCCTCAACAGGAAATGTCCTCTCCACATCTGCTCTGTCAGACATCTCAGGATCTTGATTTTTTTTTTTTTTAGAATCAAATCATTCTTGTCTCTGGTAAACTCCCATCAGATGTAAGACGGCCCTTCCTCATTGGAATAGACCTTTCCTCCGTCATATCCCACCTTGCTGGAAGTTGTAGATTAAGTTCATTGAAGTGAGGACGGACTACTTATGGGAGGGGGGGGGGGGTTTCAAAGAAAGGGTTGGACAGATGTGGGGAGAGGAGAAGATGTTGAAAGTTATCAGCAACAATATTTATGTGTGCGAACGATGTCAATATGTAATCACGTTACTTCTAAAATGACTTCTAAAATTTGCAGTTCTGCAGAATAGATTAGCAACATTTCACAATATTAATAGTGTTTCAAGGATCATTCTTGCCACTTACCACAAGGATCTTAGGAAAGATTTAATAGGGAACTGAGAGGCATTTTTTTTTTTTACATAAAGTTGTAGGATTACGGAACGAGGTGCCAGAGGAGGTAGTTGAGGCAGGTACTATAACATTTAAAAGACATTTGCACATGAAAGGTTTGGAGCAATACGAGCCAAGCGCTGGCGGGTTGTGGCCATGGAAATCCTTGGCCACTGATGCTGGTGGGATTTTACACTTTTTCCAAAATGCCTGTGAGAACATGCTTGATCCTTGAGTACTCCACACAACATCTAACCAGAAATTAGTACAGCTGCAGCAAAATGTCATCCCCTTGTACATCAGTCTGCTGGATGCAAGGACCAGCATTTCATTTTGTTTGTTCCTTTTGCATATTCATGACCTTTTAAGGACTTACAAGATCAGTTCTGTTCATCAACGTTAATAAACCCTCCAGACTTCCATCGTTTCTTGCATTTAGTCATTTATTTACCAAATAGATGTAATTAAATGCTTCATCTATGAGATGCTTTGGACACTGATTTTTCTTTGTATCAAACATAGATATATAACTTTTCATCTCATCTGTTGTATCTATAAGTACAATAAAAAGCTGTAAACCTATCATCAAATCCTTGTACTCACATTGCTTTCCAGTTGCTCTTCCATAGAAACATAGACAATAGGTGCAGGAGTAGGCCATTCGGCCCTTCGAGCCTGCACCACCATTCAATATGATCATGGCTGATCATCCAACTCAGTATCCTGTACCTGCCTTCTCTTCATACCCCCTGATCCCTTTTAGCCACAAGGACCACATCTAACTCCCTCTTAAATATAGCCAATGAACTGGCCTCTCAACTACCTTCTGTGGCAGAGAATTTGCCAATTTGTCTTTAACACCAAGTTGCTGCTTCACCTAGTAGCCCCTTCTGACTAACTGCTTTAAATGCTTTATTAATATCCACGTAAATAACATCCTTTGACATTTCCCTTGTCTGCTGCATTAGTTAAATTTCAGTTAGTTAAATTTAAATTTAAATTCCAATTTCAGCAGCTTTTCCTGACCTTACAGATTCTCCCAATAAATGAAAATGTCAGGTCTTTCCACTTTCACCCTTTGCATTTGATGGCTCATCATCTGTGAATTCCAACTATGGTGCCATCAGCAGCCCTACATACCTTTCCCCTCCCTTTTTTGGCATTCGAAAAGCATTGCTCCCTCTGGATTGCTCATTTGCTCTTCCACCCTTACAATAACACGTTCCCTTCCCACTTGCACCTCTGTACAACTGCAGAAGATGCCACATACGCCTGTTTACCTTCTGCTTTCCCCAGTGTCACGCAACACAGATCCACGCACTCTGTGTGCTGCACACAGTATTGTTTCTACTGGGGTGACTGAATGCAGATGAGGTGATCGCATTATAAAACCCCTCTGTTCTGTCAGTCAGAGTGACCCCGAGCTCCAAGCCACTTGTTGTGTTAATTCTCCATTTTACTTCTGCTTTGACATCTGCATTTGGTCTCTCCCAGTGTTCCCAGGAATGAACATATCTTTGAGGTATAACAGGACACATTACAGGCTTATTAGACTCTTCTGAGTTTAACAATTTCAAATAGCCAGAATTCCAGACATTTTATCCCAGATTTGCAACATTCCTTGCAAACTTATTTGGTAATTTCCGAGAACTGTTGCCTTTTGCAACTTTTCACTCTTACCGCTTGTTAAGTCAAGTTTGCCATTGACTTCTTAAATTATTTTGCCTTCTCTCACTTTCCTCAGCATATAGTTTTCCAGATCTGATGATAGGTCTTTGACCTGACCTATTAACTCTGTTCCTGATTGTAAAGACATGTCTGCGCCTACTGGGTAGTTTCATAATTTCTGTTTTTATTAGGAAAAAAAAAAATAGGCCCATCAGTTACCTTGCCTTCGATTGTTAAGAAATTAGTAAAGTTACTGGGTCCAAAATTCCATGGCTTTGCTCCCTCGCCTTAAATAACAGGTCGATGTTCTTTTTACAGACTCTGAATCAACTGAACTTGGAAACTTGCGGTTGGTTCAACTATAGCATTCGTACTCTTGCTATAATCCTCTAGGAGAGAAGCAATATGCTTCATACTTCGATTATTCAGTAGAACAATTTGTTTCTCATTTAAAAAAATTCAGGACCGATCCTGAGCCAGTGATTTTGTGATGTCACAAAAATAAGGGATATCAGTCATTATTTTCTTCTGCATGTTATGACTTTCCTTATGTTTAGTTCAATAAATACCCATTGCTGAATATTCACTTCCCCTTTTAAATCTGATGCTAAATAATCGCTCAACCCGCCTGGTGTTTCCTTATTTTCATTTACAAATAATTGTTACTTGATTTTCAGAACACACACTGCACCTGACTAGTCTTTCCTCTCATTTAATGTTACTGGAAACATCTTTGAATTCCTGTTTACTGTGGCTATAGTATTACTTTGAGTGCACCCGGTTACAAAGACATTTGATTTGTTTTGTATCAGCCGAACTCTCCTGTTGGAGGTGATGGGAGAATAATCACATGCTTATAGTTTGCAGTGACATGGGAATTCCACAATGACTGTAAGGAAATTCACTTCATTACATTTTGTTGATAAACCGGGAGAGATGATAGCAGTTAGTGAGGTTCGCCCTCAACATTGTTACTGGTTTAAAAAAAACCCTCTTACCCTGGCTTTTAGTTCAGCTATTGGGATACAAATCCAGTACACCAGATGGTATTCCTGCTGATCAGAGAAAGAAAATAGCTGACTAGAGTAGAATGAATACATCTGTGCCAAGGCAATTCTCCAATGTTTTCTCATTGCTATAATCAGAAGGGGAAAGAGTACTGTTAATACTTAATACGTATCTGAAACGAACGGTAACCTGATAAGGTACATCAGTGAACTTATCGCAGACAGTGAGGGTTGCTTTTTGTGTGAACTATACTGCAAGATGTGTTCTGCACACTTCATTACAGTGACTGAGGCCTTCATTGGGGAAAGAATAAAATTAATAAAAACAGGCGTTTTTGTACTGAGGAAATATTGAAGTGATATTTGTCAGCTTGGGGAGACCTGTATTTTGTGGTCTACGTTGGAGAAAGCACATTCGGAACAGTGGTGGAGCTAATACCTCATTGTGCCAGAGACCCAGGTTTGATCCTGACCTTTGCGTGCCATCTGTGTGGAGTTTGCATGTTTTCCATGTGACGGCCTGGGTTTCCTCTGGGTGCTCGGTTTCCTCGCACTTGCCAAAGATGTGCGGCATTGTAGGTTAATTGGCCGATGTAAATCGCCACTAATCTGCGGGTGAATAGATGAGAGAGTAGAGGATGTGAATTGGCGGTCGACGATCAGTGTGGACCTGTGGGCTGAAGGGCCTGTTCCGTGCTGTATCTTTCAATGGTTCAACAAAATAAATGGTTTTGCAGAGCACCCTATCAGTGTTCAAAGGCAAACCTTAACTTCCAATTTCTGGTCACATTAATCATTTTTCCTCGCTTCCACTTTGTCCTCCTGCAATGTCCAACATAACCTGTCGATATATTACAGCCATTGGACCTGAATATTGAGTATAAGAGCAGGGAGGTTCTACTGCAGTTGTACAGGGTCTTGGTGAGACCACACCTGGAGTATTGCGTACAGTTTTGGTCTCCAAATCTGAGGAAGGACATTCTTCCTTATACAGAGAAGGTTCCTGGGATGGCAGGACTTTCATATGAAGAAAGACTGGATAGACTCGGCTTGTACACACTAGAATTTAGAAGATTGAGGGGGGGATCTTATACAAACTTACAAAATTCTTAAGTGGTTGGACAGGCTAGATGCAGGAAGATTATTCCCGATGTTGGGGAAGTCCAGAACAAGGGGTCACAGTTTAAGGATAAGAGGGACGCCTTTTAGGACCGAGATGAGAAAATCATTTTTTACACAGAGAGTGGTGAATCTGTGGAATTCTCTGCCACAGAAGGTAGTTGAGGCCAGTTCATTGGCTATATTTAAGAGGGAGTTAGATGTGGCCCTTGTGGCTAAAGGGATCGGGGGGTATGGAGAGAAGGCAGGTATGGGATACTGAGTTGGATGATCAGCCATGATGATATTGAATAGCGGTGCTGGCTCGAAGGGCCGAATGGCCTACTCCTGCACCTATTTTCTATGTTTCTATGAATATAACAATTTCAAGAGCCACTGTTTTTCTTTGTACAGATCTGGCTGGATCTTTATAATTCACTTTGGTTCAGCTTTCTGTTTAAAACGGATGGTTTTTAAAGTAATTGTTACCCTGACAAGTTTGACCTCCACCCTATGTTACACATCCCCCTCTGTGCTTCCACTGCAATTTGAAACGCTTGTTTCTTCACTTGTTTTCCAGTTCTATACAAGACCATTGACCCAAAACATTCAGTCTGTTTCTCCCCCAGCAATGCTACTTAACTTCTGTACGTTTGCAGTATTTTCTGTTTGTGTATTTTAATCTGAAAGCCATCTCCAACACTTAAAAGATCTTCTGTTGCTATTTTAAAAAAAAAGCAGAAAGTAACCCCTGGTGTTCTTGTATTTAACAAAATAAAAGCTTATCTGGGCATTACCACATTGCTGTTGTGAGAATTTGCAAATTGTATGAAGTTTCATGCTGTGAGCCACTTAAATTACTATTAATTAAGCAAGTCCTTGTAAATAAAACCTAGAAACAAAGGACTGGAGATTCTGGTTAATAGACAAAAGGACACAAGGACACAAGGTGCTAGAATAACTCGGCAGGTGATGCTTCAGGTTGAGACCCTTCTTGTAGAATATAAAACACTCCCAATAAAAGAGTCTTGATCTGAAATGTCATCAGTCCATGTTCTCCAGAGATCATGGGCGGATTAAGGCGCACTGACCAATCTTGGTGCCCCCTCCTTTCCACACTGACCCAGTCCATTTTAGTTGTTGACCTGTCTGACCAGATATACAATGCAGGTTGCAGCAGTACAAAAATGTATTCATATGATAACACAATATACTGTACAAACTAAGCCAAGCTTGGGCTACATAAAGTTCTACAAAAATGCAATACAACATCTATTTTAATATTTCACAAGTTAAATGTATCAAAGTTCCAATATTCATGACCTGAAAGGCATTTTTCTACATTTCATTTTTGCAAAATCACTGATAACATCCTCGAAATTAATACTTCTCAGAATGTCTGCTTGAATTATTAATATACACAGTGAGTCGAGTCTTTCTTGAAGCATAACTGATCTATTTGGGTTTTTTTACATGTTTCAGTTGTGAGAAAGACCTCTCTGTTGTGCAGTTGGTGACCATTAATGTTAAACATATTCTTAAGGCAATTTCAACATTTGGAAAGGCACTCTCTAGTTTGTCTTCTGTAATTGTGTTGGAAAGTTTCCATGTGAGTGAAAGATGTTTTCTTGGTTGTTTTAAACTTATGAAGAACATATGAATGGGACTGCTGAAGCTCTGTAGACAAAGTGTTGTTCATGTCATCTGGATAAACATCAATGAGTGTCTGACAAGTCTTTGAGTACCTTTCACTTTCTGATAATTGTGAATTAGCACCTTTGTTGGGTGGCATTAGGAACATCTGTCAGACAAGAGAATCTGTCTGCTATTTCAGTGACACCTTTCGTCTCCTCCTCATTTCCGTTTCTAACTTTTCAACAATTACATAAAAAGTGGAGATACGGAATTTTTTTACAAATCGTCATTCGTTTTTTTTTTCTTTTCACCCTTTTCCCAACTTTGTGGTGCCCCCTTTGGCTCTGGTGCCCTAAGCGCGTGCTTAGTCTGCTTAATGGTTAATCCGCCCCTGCCAGAGATGCTGCTTGACCCGCAGAATTACTCCAGCACTCTGACTTTATTTTCCACAAAAGGACACAGTCTTTAATGGTGACTATAGAACGACTGAAATGCTGCTATGGAAAGCTCTGATTCACAAATACTTTCACAAGGAGGGAAATGTGTTGCCTTTATGTGGTTTAACCTGCCCATGACTCCAGTTTGATAAGAATGTCATTGACTCGAAACTGATATCTGAAATGTCGTAGCAAACTAGTCAGTGTAAAGTCAATTAGATTTGTACAATTGATGCTGCCGTTGCCCATGGTGTCCACAAACCATGAATGTGAATAATGTAGGCTGATATGTTTCCCTATCCATTGATCGCGAACACACTTTAAAAAGTGGTGGATAAGCAAATTTAAACATCAGTCAAAGATACATTCACATCTGATTTTCACTTCCTCCCTGCAAATTCCTGGCCATTGCTGATTTACAGCTTCCACCTAGAATCACCAGGATGAGGGATGTGCTTTAACACATACTAATCAATGAAGTGATCAGTGAAAGCAACTGATAAACACGCTCTGATCAATGAACTGTTACTGAATGGAACCAATTACAGTGAATAATCAAAGATAGACACAAAATGCTGGGTAACTCAGCGGGTCAGCCAGTATCTCTGGAGTATTTTGTGTCTATCTTTGGTATAAAATAACATCTGCAGTTCCTTTTTATTACAGTGACTAATCAACAAGTTTACCGGTACTATATATATATATATATATATTTTAAAAGGGCAAGAAGATCCAAAGAGCAAAGTGACCCATCATTAAGGGATTTTGAATACAGTAATAGTTAAGCAATAAATTGCACGTACTGAAAATCTGAAACAAAATAGATCAAGCAGCATCAGTGAAATGGGAAGACACAAAGAGCTGGACTAACTCAGTGGGACAGGCAGCATCTCTGGAAAAAAAGGAAAAGGTGACGTTTCGGGTCGAGACCCTTTCTTCAGACCGAAAAACGGAAACTGAATTAAAATTTCAGGTTAAGGACTCTTCGTCAGTGATGGACTGGGTCTAAAAATATTGGTTGCCAGGAGGCAAAGGGGGCCCACTTCATCAGGAGCCCACTTGCCATCGGGCAAGCTGACACCCTGGCCAGTCCGCCACTGCCCTTCATTAATAGTCATCATTAAAGACATTGTGTCCTTTTGTGGAAAATAAAACCAATGTGCTGGAGTAACTCAGCAGGTCAAGCAGCAACTCTGGAGTACATGGATTGGTGACGTTTCGCACTCTATTAAAACAGGCATCCAATCTGTTCATCAGAAACGGCATTAGACTGTCTGATCTGTTGAGTATCACCAGCATTTTTTGTTTCCAGATTTCCAGCACTTTTTCTTTGGACTTTCAACAGGTCACCGCCCTTCATCAGAACTTGATAAAGGAGAAACCAATTCTGCGACTGGTTTAGATTGCACAAGTGGGTGGAGATTATGATAGAACCTGCAACAGTGTGAAAAGCTATTTTCAAGTCAATGAGAAAGATATATTGCATTCAATATCCACATTGATTTACTACTAGGCAAAGTAAACACGGAGGCAAATAAGAATGAGTTATTTAGTTAAGCAAAAAATATATAGTATTAAGGGCCTGCCCACCAGCATGCGATGGCATGCGTCTAGCGCAACAAAACGTGGTCGCTTGAGGCGTACGACCTCGTGGGGCCGGTCCCACTTCGATCGGCGGAGGCGTATGGAGTTGTGCGGGGCTGGTCCCGACATCGCGCGGGGCTCCAAAATTCTTGCACTGTTCGAAAATCCCGTGCGCCAACGGCCTGTCGGCCCGCAGGCGCATTGAGGGCATACGCAGCGTCTTGACGGGCGTACGCAACGTCTTGACGGCGATGGCGTCACTGCCCGGCGAGCCGTTGCGTGATGATGTCACCGCCCGACGCTGTGCGACGTCCAAATTCAGTCGGCCCGTTTCCTGCCCAGCCGATTGGTGGGTTTGACGTAAATTACGTCACGCGCGAACTTTGCTCGTACTTACCGCGTACTTAGCGTGGACTTAGCGCGAACTCCGCTTCCGTTTGACGTATGTAATCGCATGCTGATGGGACAGGCCCTTTAAGGTTTGTATTCTAATAGTCTGTGAGAGGTGTCTCAAAATGAAATCAATATCTGCCAAACATTTATTCTTTGAATGAAATGTTGCCAATGTCAAAAGTATGTTTGTAGAGAATACATGGTTTACATCAATAGTGAAGTTATGATGATAGAAAAGCACAAAGGAATGTATAGTTCCTGGGACAAGTTTATAAATGAACAGGAGATGACAAAGTGCTGGAGTAACTCAGCGGGTCAGGCAGCATCTCTGGAGAACATGGATTTGTGACCTTTTGTGTCGGGACCCTACTCCAGAATGAGATTAGCAATGCTGGTTCACGAGAACAAAGAGCTGGAAGTATGCCTGGTTTTAATTTCCACCTATTCAAATCAATGGGCAGGTAGTTGCGTTTGATGTGTGTCTGATGTGTGTATGTGGCATGCAAGCACCACACCTGGAAAATAAACCCTTGGGTTCAAATGTCAGTCACAATGCAAAAATGAAACATGATCAGAGGGAATGGAAGAGGAGACACAGGACGGTGAATAAACCAGTATTATTCATGAACAGAAATCTTTTGAGATTTGGAAGATAGGAAATTGATAGACAAGGATTAGATGAACCTTCCCAACATTTATGATGTTGGCTGTATTTTGATGGGACACTTGCATCCACCTCTTCTCTTGCCCATTTATCAGCCACATTTATTTCTGGGATGAGGAAATAAATTAGTCAGGGAGAGGAGCTCCAAAGGGGAAGTTAAATGGAATCTGTTGACTAGATCTCTGCTAACTTTTGTTGTATGTTGGTAGTTTCACATTTCATACCGGGGCAGTGAACTGTATCAGTCAAGTAATTGCTACTACAAAATTGTCCTGCTTCAAATAGTAGACAATAGGTGCATGAGGAGGCCATAGCTAACATGGCTTCATGTGTGAATATGTGTCTCACAAATCTGACTGAATTTTTGGAAGAGGTCACAAAGAGAACTGATGAGGGCACTGCAATAGGCGTTGTCTATATAATAGACAATAGGTGCAGGAGTAGGCCATTTGGCCCTTTGAGCCAGCACCGCCATTCAATGTGATCATGGCTGATCATCCCCAATCAGTAGGTATGTTACAAAACCTACCTGAATCGCCATTGGGAATCTGCCCACAGCCAGGTCCGCGATTTTGGCGCTGTTTGGAGGGGGCGGGTTTAAAACGCGATTTTTACTAGGCTGTACTAATCGCACATGTTCAGCCTAGTAAATCATTAACGAAAAATCGCTGCAAGACCCGGTCGCAAAAGGTATTATTAGTTTTATAGGCCTCGATAATATAGTTCTAATAGTTTTAAAATTACTGTTTAATTCCGCAATCTCTCGCAGCCCCAGGGTTTTATAAAGCAAACAATTAAAGGTATGTACCTTATTTTTACATTAAATGGGGCATATATATAACCCTATATATCAAATTATCTATAACGAATAGTTCATTTTGGGCTTTTTATATCCCGCAGTATTTTTCTCGGCATTTGAGGGCACTAATCCAGCGCGCTGTCAACATTCTAAACCAGCGCGCGTTCCACATGAACCCACTAGAAAGCCGATTTAAATGGGCATTTATTTACAGCAATTGAACACTAAATTCCTTCCATTTGGCCTATAAATTAATATAAATTAGATATAAAAATCATGTTATATTGTGAATTATTTGTGAATAATCTTTGGACACATAGGCTATTTAAAAATGTTAATCTTTCCTTAAGAAATGGGCGTTTGATTATCCAAGATCACAGCTTTTTTGTAATATCCATTGAAAATCAATAGGGAACAAGATGCTAATTTCCGAGTATGAAAATGGTCATAACTTTTTAATACTTGAGATATGAAAGTGAATTTGGTGTCAAATTAAACTTATTGTTATGCTTTATCTGATGGGATAAATTGCAGACTTGATTTTTTAAATCTCAAAATTTTGTAACATTGCTACAATCAGTACCCCGTTCCTGCCTTCTCCCCATATCCCCTGATTATTTTTAAGAGCCCTATCTAGCTCTCTCTTGAAAGCATCCAGAGAACCTGCCTCCACCGCCCTCTGAGGCAGAGAATTCCACAGACTCACCATTCTCTGTGAGAAAAAGTGTTTTCTCGTAATAATGTGCATCTTTGCATCAGACTTTGGCTAATTTCCGGCAGATTACATTTTATTCAAGTTTATTTTGCTTGAGTATGAATGGTGGATAGAACGGAGTCTCAAGTTTTAAGTTTAAGTTTCAAGTATAGTATTAAGTTTTGCTTAATTTAGTGAATCCTCTAAAACAGAAATGTTTAAACGTTCCAATTAATTTTGCAGAAAGTGCCTAATAATTTTGACCATGCTTTTTATGGAATTGGGAGAATGAAGGTGTGGAGGAATATAAATTATATTTTTTCCCCCTAGGTTCAGAATCCATTCAGGGATATTATTTGCAGAGCTCAATAGCCATAACCCAGATGGCAGTTTTCGTAAAAAATAAAAGCAACAATATACCGACAAACATTGTTATCTAAAAATGTTATGAATTGCCCTTGCAGAGATTCACTCCTGCTTTTGTAAACTCTTTGTCTGAGATTACCTGTTAATCCAGTTCAGAACCTGCTCCACTCCACAGATCCTAATAAGAAATGACTTCATTTCACCTGGTTGTTCAGCTTTCAAAGCCAAAGGGAAACTTTTCAGAAGGTTATGAATATGCTAGTATCATAAGAGAAGAACACTTTTGTCTTTGCTTACACTTTCTTTAGCAAACACCAAAAGCATTAGACACAAAGAACTGCAGATGCTGGTTTACGAAAAACGACGCAAAGTGCTGGAGTAAGTCAAGTGGGTCAGGCAGCATTCAGAGGACTTGAATAGACGGTGTCTCGGGTCAGAACCCTTCTTCAGACTGATTGTAGTGGGGAGGAGAAAGCTGGAAGAGAGGTGGGGATGGGACAATGGGCCACAGTCTTAGAATAAAGGGGAGGTCATTTAAGACTGAGGTGAGAAAAAACGTTTTCACCCAGAGAGTTGGGAATTTGTGGAATTCCCTGCCACAGAGGGCAGTGGAGGCCAAGTCACTGGATGGATTTAAGAGAGAGTTAGATGTAGCTCTAGGGGCTAGTGCTGTCATGGGATATAGAATAGAATAGAATAGTTTCTAGAATAGTTTCTTTATTGTCATTGTAACATGAACCATGTACAACGAAATTTAAAAATGTCAGCCAGTCAGTGCACCATTCAAACATTTCTAAAAGCTAACGATACGATGAGAAGGCAGGCATGGGTTATTGATAGGGGACGATCAGCCATGATCACAATGCATGGCGGTGCTGGCTCGAAGGGTCGAATGGCCTCCTGTTGCACCTATTTTCTATGTTTCTATGTTTCTAATGCCAGGCAAGTGATAGGTGAAGGGGTTTGATTGGCAAATGGTTGGACAAAGGCCAGAGATAAAAAGACAAAAGGCTGTACGATAAGGAGAGAAAAAACATGAAATGTAAAACCAGAGGAACTGGATGAAGGGGAGGAAAGGTAGACGCATAAATAGAGAATGTCCAGGGGGGCAGGTATCCTTCCTAATCCTCTGCACTGTGAGTGTGGGCCTGAAGGAAGGAAGTGATGAGCCGGTAATGGACTAGACTATGATCACCAGTCTCAGTGGTGTTGGCCGGTCAAGAGCTGAGGAAATGTCACGCCATACGGAGATGCATCCCATAGCATAGCAAAAGGATTTGAGTATAGGAGCAGGGAGGTTCTACTGCAGTTGTACAGGGTCTTGGTGAGACCTCACCTGGAGTATTGCGTACAGTTTTGGTCTCCAAATCTGAGGAAGGATATTATTGCCATAGAGGGAGTACAGAGAAGGTTCACCAGACTGATTCCTGGGATGTCAGGACTGTCTTATAAAGAAAGACTGGATAGACTTGGTTTGTACTCTCTAGAATTTAGGAGATTGAGAGGGGATCTTATAGAAACTTACAAAATTCTTAAGGGGTTGGACAGGCTAGATGCAGGAAGATTGTTCCTGATGTTAGGGAAGTCCAGGACAAGGGGTCACAGCTTAAGGATAAGGGGGAAATCCTTTAAAACCGAGATGAGAAGAACTTTTTTCACACAGAGAGTGGTGAATCTCTGGAACTCTCTGCCACAGAGGGTAGTTGAGGCCAGTTCATTGGCTATATTTAAGAGGGAGTTAGACGTGGCCCTTGTCGCTAAGGGGATCAGAGGGTATGGAGAGAAGGCAGGTACGGGATACTGAGTTGGATGATCAGCCATGATCATATTGAATGGCGGTGCAGGCTCGAAGGGCCGAATGGCCTACTCCTGCACCTAATTTCTATGTTTCCATGTTTCTATCTCAGTACATCCCAGAGCAAATCTATAGAGGTTTGAGAGAATCCTTGACAACATACCAAATCTTCTCGGACGCCTGAGATAGTAAACTAGTAACCTCCCCGATGCACTTTCTTGATCAGCACCACATCAGTGACCGGATTACGTTGCTGGAGACATACATGGGTGCTGAGAAACTTAAAACTGTCGACCATTTGTAAAGCAGCTCCATTGGTAAAGACAGGGTTGTTCCATAACCAAGCAACGATGAAATCCAACAGTATGCATTCTTTGGTGCATCTATAGACACTGGAGACACGCCAAATTTCCTCAGTCCTCTTAGGAAGAGTTGGCTTGCCTTCTTGACTGTTGCATAATGTGTATTTTTTTTTCATTCAATTTAAACCATAGTAAATTATAGTAAGGAACAAATTAATTAAATTTAATTTAGTGTTTTAGTGCCCACCGCGTAGGTCTAGTTCATCAAGATTGCAATCTTGAACTTTGTTCCTTACTTTCAGTCACACTGCCAGCTTTGGTATGTTTTGCCAAATTTCTTTATCATAGTCTATTCTCAAATTCCATATGCAGTTGTTCTGTGACAGCGGACCCTGCTCTGGATCCCTGCTGGTCGGATGCTAGCATTAATTTAGTTAATGTTTCTTGAATGTGACCTTGTCATTAGAAGTGCCAAGAAGCCTACCTTCAGATTAGCCCTGAGCCCAAAATGTTCCACTGTCACCCACAATGGACAAAGCATAATACAAAAAGTGAAATTGACAACTAAGGTCTTGAGAATCCATCATATGAAACCAATATTTGTATGCCGAAATGGATCAGAGAATGTGTCCATTTGGGGTGATATAAATAATCAATGGGCTTGAATACTTTTATCCAGAGAGATTTAGGCCATTTGGAAGAGTGGGCTGAAAGATGGCAGATGGAGTTTAATGCTGATAAGTGTGAGGTGCTACATCTTGGCAGGACAAATCAAAATAGGACGTACATGGTATATGGTAGCGAATTGAGGAATGCAGTTGAACAGAGGGATCTAGGAATAACTGTGCACAGTTCCCTGAAGGTGGAATCTCATGTAGATAGGGTGGTAAAGAAAGCATTTGGTGTGCTGGCCTTTATAAATCAGAGCATTGAGTATAGAAGTTGGGATGTAATGTTAAAATTGTACAAGGCATTGGTGAGGTCAATTCTGGAGTATGGTGTACAATTTTGGTCGCCCAATTATAGGAAGGATGTCAACAAAATAGAGAGTACAGAGGAGATTTACTAGAATGTTGCCTGGGTTTCAGCAACTAAGTTACAGAGAAAGGTTGAACAAGTTAGGTCTTTATTCTTTGGAGCGCAGAAGGTTAAGGGGGGACTTGATAGAGGTCTTTAAAATGATGAGAGGGATAGACAGAGTTGATGTGGATAAGCTTTTCCCACTGAGAGTAGGGAAGATTCAAACAAGGGGACATGACTTCAGAATTAAGGGACAGAAGTTTAGGGGTAACATGAGGGGGAACTTCTTTACTCAGAGAGTGGTGGCTGTGTGAAATGAGCTTCCAGTGAAGGTGGTGGAGGCAGGTTCGATTTTATCATTTAAAAATAAATTGGATAGTTGTATGGACGGGAAAGGAATAGAGGGTTATGGTCTGAGTGCAGGTAGATGGGACTAGGGGAGAATACGTGTTCGGCACGGACTAGAAGGGCCGAGATGGCCTGTTTCCGTGCTGTAATTGTTATATGGTTATATGGAATTAGAAAGATGGGCAGTAATGATTGTAAATGAAAATTAACCCAGGTGAAAAGGCAAACTGAAATAGCAATTCACTTGGTGGTAAAGACATGCAAGACTATCAGCAGATCTAGTTTCCCTCTCCCCTGACTCTCAGTCTCAAGAAGTGTCTTGACTCGAAACGTCATCCATTCCTTCTCTCCAGAGATGCTGCCTGTCCCGCTGAGTTACTCCAGCATTTTCTCTCTTATCTTTGGTGTAAACCAGCATCTGCAGTTCCTTCCTACACATGAATATCCGCAGCTCCTTGTATTTCCACACTCGACATACATTCTCATTGGTCTCAAGTTCCTCCAGAATAACCGCCTAGGTTGGTGTTATTTGCTTCTCCTTCTGTCAAGTTGAAACATAGAAACATAGAAATTAGGTGCAGGAGTAGGCCATTTCGGCCCTTCGAGCCTGCACCGCCATTTAATATGATCATGGCTGATCATCCAACTCAGTATCCCGTACCTGCCTTCTCTCCATACCCCCTGATCCCCTTAGCCACAAGGGCCACATCTAACTCCCTCTTAAATATAGCCAATGAACTGGCCTCAACTACCCTCTGTGGCAGAGAGTTCCAGAGATTCACCACTCTCTGTGTGAAAAAAGTTCTTCCCATCTCGGTTTTAAAGGATTTCCCCCTTATCCTTAAGCTGTGACCCCTTGTCCTGGACTTCCCTAACATCGGGAACAACCTTCCTGCATCTAGCCTGTCCAACCCCTTAAGAATTTTTGTAAGTTTCTATAAGATCCCCTCTCAATCTCCTAAATTCTAGAGAGTATAAACCAAGTCTATCCAGTCTTTCTTCATAAGACAGTCCTGACATCCCAGGAATCAGTCTGGTGAACCGTCTCTGCACTCCCTCTATGGCAATAATGTCCTTCCTCAGATTTGGAGACCAAAACTGTACGCAATACTCCAGGTGTGGTCTCACCAAGACACAATATAGTTATAGTTATAACACACTGAGTTAAGCTAAATTTCTACTACACTAGTTACCCACTTGGGATTTTCCTTAATCTCTTTGGATTTTTCTTAATATTATCTGCCAGAGCTGTTTCCTGCCCCCTTTATCCCCTTTTGATCTCCTTCTTGAATATGCTTCTTAGTTCCTGAGACACCTCCAGGGATATATTTGATCCTAGCTGCCTATACCTGTCCCATGCCTCTTTTTACTGACCACAACCTCAATTTCTCTTGTCATCCAGTGTTCCCTACTCCCACCTGTCCTGCCCTTCTGTCTACCAGGGACATGCGTGCCCTGAACTCTTGTCATTAAACTTTTAAAAGCATTCCACTTTCCATGTGTTCCTTTTTGCCATAAAATAACCTGCTCCAATCAACGTCCCTGTCAAATCCCATCAAAGTTGGCTTTGCCCCAATTCAGAATTTTAACTCGTGGGCCCACCCTGCTTTTATCCATAACTATTTAAAAAAAATAATAGAACTGTGGCCAAAGGTCCCAAAAGGCTCCCCACAGATACTTCATTCTCTTGCCCTTCCAGGTTTCCTTAGAGTAAATCAAGCTATGGGCTCTCTTTTGTAGGGGTTTCTACACATTGCCTGAAGAAACTTTTCTGAACACATTTGACATATTACACCCTGTCAACCCTTGATACACTTGACATTCCCAGTCTATAATTGGGAAAGTTAAAATTCCCTATAATGACAACCCTATTCGTTTTACAGGCTCCTGCAATCTCCTGCCATTTTGTTCTTCTGATTGCCAGCGACTGTTTGGGTGCCTGTAGTGCACTCCCAACAAGGTAGTCCTTTTAATTTCCCATTTCCACCTATATAGCCTTACTGGACAAACCATCAGTAATGTTCTCTCAGACTACAGCCGTGACATTCTCCTTCATTAATATGTCTAACTGAATCCCTTCTGCACTTTTTCCAAATTGATGACGTTCTTGCGGTAGCTGGCCGATCAGAACTGCACACAGTGCTCCAAATGTGGTCTCAGCAACAGCTTGTACAGCTGCTTCGTGTTCTAACTTTCCTAGTTACCACCCTGGCAATCTAAGGCAAGCATGCCCATTCCCTTCATCACCACACTCTCCATCAGACTTGTCAGTTATTGGGAACCATGCACCAGTACATTCTCCAGGGCTCTGCCATTTATTGTGTATGTCGTGCCCTAGTTTGATATATTTAACGCAGCACCCCACTCTTGTTTGAGTTCAATTCCATTCTCCATTTCTGACTCACCTTTCCCAACTTAAAAACTGTAAACTGAGATATCCTTTCACCACTGTCTACTATATATATCAGCACTTTTTGCGTCACCTGCAAATTTATTAACTACATTGTCATTTAAAATATTAATGTACATAACAAACAGCAGCGGATCCCGCACCAACCCCCTGTGGCCCACCACTGCTCACCAGCTTCCAATCTGAAAAACACCCCTCCACAACTACTCCATCCTCCAAGCCAATTTTGAATCCAGTCTGAAGAAGGGTCTCGATCCGAAATGTTGCCAATTCCTTCTCTCCATAGATGCTGCCTCACCCGCTGAGTTTCTCCAGCATTTTGTGTCTAAGCCAATTTTGAATCCAGTTGATGAGCTCACCATATGATCTAACCACCCAGACAAGCCTACCACACTGACCTTGTCAAAGGCCTTGCTAAAGTCTATATAAGTATGTGGAATTCTCTGCCTCAGAGGGCGGTGGAGGCAGGTTCTCTGGATGCTTTCAAGAGCGAACTAGATAGGGCTCTTAAAAATAGCGGAGTCAGGGGATATGGGGAGAAGGCAGGTACGGGGTACTGATTGCGGGTGATCAGCCATGATCACATTGAATGGCGGTGCTGGCTCGAAGGGCCAAACGGCATACTCCTGCACCTATTGTCTATTGTCTATTATATAGAGAGTCAGAGAGAGAGAGTCAGAGAGTCAATTTAATTGTCATTTGGACCCCTGGAGGTCCAAACGAAATGCCGTTTCTGCAGCCATACATTACACACAAATAGACCCCAGACACAACATAATTACATTTAACATAAACATCCATCACATAGCTGTGATGGAAGGCCAAATAAACTTATCTCTCCACTGCACTCTCCCCCCCCCGATGTCAGAGTCAAAGTCATAGCCCCCGGCTGGCGATGGCGATTGTCCCGCGGCCATTGAAGCCACGCCGGGTGGTGCGAGGTCGCACACCAGGTCTTGGTGTTAGAGCCCCCGGTGTGCGCTCGCAGAGTCCGCGGCCATTCCAGCCGCGCGGGGCAGTGGTGTCAGGCCCCGCTCCAGGAGCTCTTCAACCCCGCACTCGGGCGGGAGAAGTCGCCGTTGCAGGAGCCCTGAAAAGCGGTCTCCCTCCAGGGAGCCATGGGCTCCCGGTGCCGTCGTCCACAGACCCGTCGTTGGAGCCTCCGACTCTCCGGTAGCAGCAGCAGCAGCAGCAGCAGCGCTCCCCCACCGCTCCACCCGCTCCGGACCCGGCCAGCTCTGCGATGGCAACGGTGAGTCGGCACCTGAGTCCCCGGCTTCTTCCTGTTGGAGGCCGCTCCTCGTTGCGGCCTCAACGACACCTGAGACCCGACGAGAAAAGGTCGGGTCTCCAGTGCAGGGAGAGATTCAAAAAGTTTCCCCCCCCCCCCCCACCCCCCCACCCCCGCCCCCCCACACACACACCACCCAACATAAAATAACAAAAACTACATAAAAACACAGACAAAAATAATAAAACGCGGACAGGCTGCAGAGGCCGCTGCTGGCCAGAGCCGCGCCGCCTACCGGATCTGCACCCCTTGTTATAGACAACGCCTATTGCAGTGCCCTCATCAGTTCTCTTTGTGACCTCTTCCAAAAATTCAGTCAGAATTGTGAGACACATAGTCACACATGAAGCCATGTTAACTATCCCGAATGAGTCTGTGCCTATTCTAATACTGCTAGATCCGAACCCTAATTATTTCCACAAGGGGCAGTTTTACCCTGATACACAAGCATCCCCCAAACTCAAGCTGGTTGAGCAAACAAAGTGCTGGGGGAACACACAGGCCAGGCAGCATTTGGAAATGGACAGAAGACATTTTGGGTTGGGATCCTTCCTCAGATCTCAATGAGTTGCTTGATTGTCATTCCATTGCTCCTTCCCTCTTACAGAACGAAGGACGGTAGCATCGGAAGGCATTATTATTAACAGGATGTGGTGCTTTTAAACAATTAACCGGTTATTGCTTCAATGGCACTGCATGTAATTGTATTAAACTGAGGTCAGGTTCCAACAACTTATTTGTTACAGCTCCTAAGTATAATTGTGTGGATTTAGTTGGAACACCTCCAACCATTTACAATGGGCAGGGTGGAGACCCTTGTGCACTTGAAATGGGAAAAATAAACATTGCTTGCCACCTGCTTATTGATTTAATTTAGAACCAGCTGGAATGTTTGAAGAGTCAAGAATGTTTCATGTGTAGGCAGGAACTGCGGATGCTGGTTTAAACCGAAGATAGACACAAAAAGCAGGAGTAAAGGGCCTGTCCCACTTACGTGTCCTTGGCACGCAAATTACGCGACCTCGTGGTCGCGTTGAGGTGCACGGGCATCGTGTGGCCGCGCGGGGCCGGTCCCACGTAGAAGCGCGGAAGGGTATGTAGTTGTGCGCGACATTGCGCGGGGCTCCGAAATATTTGTAGTGAACGAAATCTTCAAGCGCCAACGGCCTGTCGCGGAACTGACGGCCAAAGTGGGACAGGCCCAAGACCCTGGCGCGACGCAACGTTTCACCTCCAACAGCAGCAGAAGCAGGCAAACGATCGCCGAACTCGGCCTGGGGCTCACGGCCGTTGCGGTCCAGATCCGCCCCCACTTCTACTCCCAGAGCGGGGCCAAGAAAATTGAAGATAGACACAAAATGCAGGAGTAACTCAGCGGGGCCGGCAGCATCTCTGGAGAGAAGCAATGGGTGAAGTTTCGGGTCAAGAACCTTCTTTTCAAGCTGAAGAAGGGTCACGACATGAAACGTCACCCATTGCTTCTCTCCAGAGATGCTGCCGGTCCCGCTGAGTTACTCCAGCTTTTTATGTCGATGGTCATTTGCACTAGGATCAGAACAATGACATTATTACTAACTGCAGCTTTACAGGCACATTAGCTCAATGACACAAATAAATAAGCAATAAACGATAATACATTTGTTTTTTTAATTTCCTGCTTTCTCCAAACTGTTGACCTGCTAAGAAAAGACTTGACTGGAACACAAGAAAATGCAGAAGCTCCTGCAGCACTTTGCTTTGTGCTAAAGATTCTATGGGACTTAATAACACTTTGTCACATTATCAACGGTAGTTTTTCATGTGTGGACTTGATGAATATATAGGGCGTCTCCCACTGACGCAACTTTTCAGCGACTACCTTCGACCTTCAAGCTCGAGGGTACTCGCCTGAAAAACCTCGAGCTGGATCGACGGTCAGCGATGAAACCGCGACCGTCTGCAGACACCCACACGCACACGCAGACACACACACACACGCACGCACACACACAGACACACACACACACGCGCACACGCGCACGCACACATGCACACAGACACACACGCTGACACACACACACCCGCGCGCGCACACACACACACACACAGACACACACGCTCACACACACACACCCACACACGCGCGCACACACACACACAGACACACACGCTCACACACACACACACACACACAGACGCACACACACACAGACACAGACAGACACTCACACACACACAGACACACACACACACACACAGACACACACACAGACACACACAGACACATACACAGACACACACACACACACACACACACACACACACACACACACACACACACACACACACACACACACACACACACACACACACACACACACAGACACACACACACACACACACAGACAGACACTCACACACACACAGACACACACACACACACACAGACACACACACACACACACACACACACACACACACACACACAGACACACACACACACACACACACACACACACACACACACACACACACACACACACAGACACACACACACACACACACACACACACACACAGACAGACACACACACACACACACACACAGACACATACACACACAGACACACACACACACAGACACACACACACAGACAGACACACAGACACACACACACACACACACACACAAAGTGGAGGCACTATTAAGAAGCCAAACAACGTTTAATAAAGTTTAGCGGGCATTTAACATTACCGGTCGGTTTACTCACCTTTTTGTTCTCAACAAGCTTTACCTGCGGCTAGCTTCAATTGCCTTCAATTCCCTACGATAACATGCCGACCTACCTCGACAAAACCTACGAGTAAAACAATATCGTTTTTTTGTTTCCCATGGCAACCTTTTTTTACTCGCGGGCATTTTTCAACATGTTGAAAAAATCGCTGCGACCTAGCTGAGGCCTCGAGTACATGGGGACCACTCTCGAGCATGAAGGAGAGTTACAAAGACCACCTAGGTCCTCATGTCGACCATGCTGCGAGTATGAGTCGAGGGCAAACTCGCCAGAACTCGCGGATTAGGTCGCGGCAGTGGGACAGCCCCTTAATGAGTCTGATCAACCGCAGTGGAGAACATAGGCTGCCATGGAAAAAGACACATTGCAAATTTCAGACTAAAGTGTCCCGACATGAAACACCACCTACCCATGTTCTCCAGAGATGCTGCCTGACCTGCTGAGTTACAGCGGCACTTGTGCCCTTTTGTGCATGCTAGCATCTGCACTTCCTTGTCTCTATAGTCTACTATGATCCTGTCTTCAACTCCAAGACCATTATTGTCCTGTATTCACTTCAAATTCGCACCAATATTTCCCAGCAAAGGGACACTGAACCACAATTAGAACTCCTGGTTGAACTTTGCTAGGCCTAAGTACACTGCAATGTCAATTTATGCAGCCCTTTAAAACCGTGTAATAAAAGCACATGATCTGGCCATTCAGCCACTTGAATGTGCTCTGCCTTTCAATGAGATCATGGCTGATGAGTGCTTATTGTACTTGATCAACGGTTAAGGGGCTGTCCCACTTACGCGACCTTGGCTCGCAAATTACGCGACCTCGTGGTCGCTTGAGGCGTACGGGCACCGTATGGCCGCGCGGGGCCGGTCCCACTTAGAAGCGCGGAGTTGTGCTGGGCTGGTCCCGACATCGTGCGGGGCTGGGCTCCGAAATTCTGGTAGTGGCCGAAATCTTTGCACGCCAACGGTCTGTCGGCACGCAGGCGCATTGCGGTCGTACGCAGCGTCCTGACGTTGTACACAGCGTCTTGATGGCGTACGCCTAGCGCGTGGCGTTATGCGATGATGTCACCGTGCGACGCCCAAATTCAGTCGTCCCGCCTCCTGCCCAGCTGATTGGTAAGCATGACGCAAATGGTGTCACGCGTGAACTTCGCCTGAACTTCGCTTCCGTTTGGTCGCGCCAAACGAACGCAATCGCATGCAAGTGGGACAGGCCCTTTATAGTGGTTGAACCGGCCAACACCACCCTCCTCCAGCTCGAACTGTCTCCCCTCCGCTCAAAGCCCCGGCTTCCGATGCCACCCCCAGGTCGCAAGGCCCCTTCTTCACGGTCTGTTTGGCATCGCTGTTGTAGCGACGAACATTGTAGCCCCTGGGGACAGCGCTCGCTTCGGGTCGCTGTCGCTGTCGCTGACAGGGCGTGTTTGGTCACCGTGGAGGTCCCTTGCCACACACCAACTGCTGCTTCTACTGTCAGCGGTTCCTTTGTTCACTTGGCCTCTTTACCCCCTCCCCTCGCCGCCTCCTCCTCCTCCTCCTCCCCCACCCTAGTCGCCGACATACTCCACGTCGGAAGATGTCGGCCACTGAGAGGGGAGGGAGAAGGAGGCAACGGTGATGCGGACAAGGGCGGGGGGATGGAGGACAAGGCGGCAGTGGAGTGAGGAGCGGACAAAGCCGAGGCAGAAGCGCCAGCAGGTGAGAGGGGAGGGAGCCCCACGGCCACTGAGCGTGCCTTGTCGTTGGCAGTGACCCGTAGAAAATGCTGCTGGCTGGGGGCTACACAGCATGTGTGGCAACAACAGGTGCGTGAACTGGTGAAGATGGGCTCGCTGGTGCAAACCAGCTCCATCACAGCCTAGTTTTAATGTGGAGCAGCATAGCAGACCAAATCAGCCTGAAGAATGGGCCCGCGTCATCTATCCAAGGTAGACAAAAGTGCTGGAGAAACTCAGCGGGTGCAGCAGCATCTATGGAGCGAAGGAGATAGGCAACGTTTCGGGCCGAAACCCTCCAGAGATGCTGCCTGACCCACCGAATTACTCCAGCACTTTGTGTCCTTTTGTGTATTAACCATCATCTGCAGTTCTTTGTTTCAACCACATACGATGATAATACTTTACTCGGTTATAGCGGGCAGTCGGCAATAACCGACACTATTTCTCCCTCTATGGTCTGTTACACCAAGGGTTGCCGTATTTGATTTTTCAGCCTGGGAAAAAGGTTCTGATTGTCTACCCTATCTATGTCAGTCATAGTTTTATATGCTTCCATCAGGTCTCCCCACCATCTCTGGCATTCCAAAGAAAACAATCTGTATGACAAATATTTTTACAAAATAAATTGGACTAAATAATGGAAATATATAGAAGTAATTATTGACATTTTTTTTTATTGTGCTCACATTTGTCTCCTGTAACTTTCTCCAGTTCTGTAGCCCACAAATCTCTGCACTTCCTCATTTCTAGTCTCTATGCACGTCGCTGTTTTAATTGCTCACTGACCTTCATCTGCCAAGCCTGTAAACACTGCAACCACGCCTTCTCTTTCTTCCAAACCCGTCTTAAACCCTACTTCTTGGATCAGGCCTTGATCATGTGTCCCAGTATCTCCGCATGTGATTGCTTGTAAAATTTTGTTTCGTAACGCCCCTGGGAAATGCTTGGGATCTATACAGCGTTGAAGTCATTGCATAAACTGTAAGCTAGTGTTTTGGATCCGTCCAGTGTTGAGTACTACAGTCAGAGCACTGAGTGCGGAGTGTGTGCCTGGGAGGGAGAGAGAGTGACTGGTAGCTCCTGATAGTCACAGCTGGGGTATAGATATGTGTTGTGTTGAAGCCCTGCTGCAGTGTTTTATTTTTTAATGGTTTTCTGAAAGCCTCCAAACATATCATGCGGTTTTGTCTCGCCCATTTAATGGTGCTTATCTAATACAAGTCCCTCTGCAGAGCAAGCTGACCAGACTAATTAAAGTTGAATATTAGTGGCTTTGGAATGTTTCATTGGCGGAACACCTTTGCCACTTGCCCTTTCAAGCTCGACGGGTTTAAACCAAACAAGGACAAGCTATTTTACTGTTCGTGACTCACCTCATGCTTTGGACAACAAGCAAGTTACTTCATCAATTAATATGTAGGTAATATGCTGGTTTAAACCAAAGTTAGACACAAGTTGCTGGAGTCACTCTGCAGGTCAGATAGCATCTCCGGTTGGAAGAAAACAGGTGACGTTTCGGGTCGAGACCCTTCTTCCATGATTCATGAATTACGTTTATTTTTCTTCCTTGTGGGGCTGCAACACTTTGCTTTGAAGTGGTCGCACTGGCGCAGTTAAAGTCATAAGGAACAGAAGCAGTAAGTGGCCATTTGCCCCCTTGTGCTTCTTTCATTCAGTAAGAACATGGCTGATCTTTTTTGTAATCTCATTTTAATGTTTACGCCAGTGTTTCAGCATTAGAACTATCGGCAACTACTGCTGTGAAAGTCATTTGTGATTTCATGAAGGTTTAAAGTTATGGAGTCATATAGCATGGAAATCATTCCTCTGGCCTTATTGGGCATTGTGATCAGCAAGTACTTATTTACACTGCTCCCATTTTTAATTTCACCACATTCCCTTCAACGTCCCAAATTCTGCTATTCATTACCCACGATGGATAACCTACCAACCCACATGCCTTTGGAATGTGGGAGGAAACCAGGGTACCTGGAGGAAGCCCACAATGACACAGGAAAGGGCCTGTCCCACTTACGTGTCCTTGGCACGCAAATTACGCAACCTCGTGGTCGCGTTGAGGCGCACGGGCATCGTGTGGCCGCGCGGGGCCGGTCCCACTGAGAAGCGCGGAGGAGTATGTAGTTGTGCGCGACATCGCGCGGGGCTCCGAAATTTTTGTAATGAACGAAATCTTCGCGCGCCAACGGCCTGTCGCGGTACTGACGGCCAAAGTGGGACAGGCCCAAGACCCTGGCGCGACGCAAGGTCTCACCTTCAACAGCAGCAGAAGCAGGCAAACGATCGTCGAACTCGGCCTGGGGCTCACGGCCGTTACGGTCCGGATCCGCCCCCACTTCTACTCCCAGAGCGGGGCCAAGAAAATTGAAGATAGACACAAAATGCAGGAGTAACTCAGCGGGACCGGCAGCATCTCTGGAGAGAAGCAACTGAAGAAGGGTCTCAACACGAAACATCACCCCATTGCCTCTCTCCAGAGATGCTGCCGGTCCCGCTGAGTTACTCCAGCTTTGTGTCCATCTTCAAATGACGTCACGCGCTCGAGACGGCTGTGCGTACGCATGTAATCGCGCCCGAACTTCGCGGGACTGTCGCGGCTCAACATGACCACGAGGTCGCGTAATATGCGTGCCAAGGACACGTAAGTGGGACAGGCCCTGAAGACAGTGCAAACTCCGCACACAGCTCCAGAGATCAGGACGAGTCTTAGGTCTTTGGAGACGTGAGGCAGTAGTAGGTCCACTAGCCGTGCAGCAATGAAATATTTTTTTAAAATCATTGGTAGGATGATGAAAATCTGTTGTGCTGTTTCAACAACGTTTGCACGATTAAAGAAGAACACTCATCCGCTTACCCGAGAATTTGTATATAAAGTGGAGAGCTGAAAGAAGATAGCGAAACAAAGTAACAAATGCAAGGAATCTGTACAGGATCAAAAACATCGAGATAGGGACGGCTAATTAAAACAACAATAATGGCTATGATTTTAGACGAATTGCAATGAAATATAGGAGACCTTTAAGGAATAGCAGAATGAAAAGAGTTGTATTTTTGCCAGGACATCATAGATGCCCAGCAGCGTGTAAATAAAAAATCACATACCTGATTGAAAAAAATCTTCACTGAGACACTCCGTGCTAAACATGCATACGTTGAAATAATTGATTCAATGTATAATTGACAACTTGGTCATTTTACACAGGATAATATCCCAATGCACTTCACAGGAGTATTAGAATAGTTTCTTTATTGTCATTGTAACATGAACCATGTACAACGAAATTTAAAAATGTCAGCCAGTCAGTGCACCATTCAAACATTTCTAAAAGCTAACGATACATACAAGGTAAAATATTAAAAGATAAACAACTAAAATAAATATCATGAAAATAGCACGCATAAACACCCAACCCTCCATCCTTCTGTCGATTTCACAGTGTACCACAGTCCCTTAGTCTGTATCGCCCCTGCGTTCCTTGGCGGCTACATTTAGTGCTTTTATAGCAGTGGGGTAAAAACTGTTTTTTAGTCTGTTCGTCCTTGTAGATCTGTACCGTCTGCCTGACGGCAACAGTTCAAACAGGGAGTGTCCGGGGTGGGAAATGTCCTTTATGATACTCTGGGATTTTTTGATGCAGCGGGAACTGCGTAAGTCCTCCAAGGTATTATCAGGTGACGCGAGGCCACATATTTATTTACTTATTTAATTTTATTATTTATTTCGAACAGAATAAAAGAATAAAAAGCAAGTGTGAAACAGCATATAAAAAACAAAACAAAAATATTTATAAAGTGTCATAAACAATATCTATAAATAAATTAAATCGTATGTGTTCGAAAACGAGCAGGAAGAAGCTAAAACTTATTAATTCCTACCCCTTATTCAACTGCTTGTAATTATCTTGTACACATTTAGCAGCTATATGTACACCATATGTACACCAGCCACTATATGTACACAAAATTATTTACATTTGAACACTAATCAAATATTTACAAAGCCATACAAAAAAGAAAAAGAAAAAAAACCCCTCATATACTACAATATCTTAGTCATATATACAACCATCACTCTATAATCACCCTTCCCAATACAATCGGTATAACAAATATCCCACTCACAATCACCTATCCTCATCCCAATATCCTTTCAAACAAGTGTTTTTGTACATCTTTTTAAACTGAATTATGCTTGTGCTAAGTTTTATCTCCTGTTCCAGACCATTCTACAAATTCACACCACAAATTGCTATGCACATACTTTTAAGAGTTGTTCTGACATTGAGGTTTTTTTAAATTATGTTCCCCTCTCAAATTATACCCACCCTGTCTTTCCATAAACAGTTTTTGTATAACATAGTTATGGAAATGTCCAACCGCTCGGGTAAGGGGCAGAGATGCTGAAGTTACAGGAGGGCTTTTGAGAACTTGGGCCCTTTCCAATATCTAGCTTCCAGTGTGGAGTGGTTGCTCACATCTAGGAATGCAAGAGTGCAAATGAAGTAAAGATGTTTAACGCGGTCATTTACAGAAATTGGAATAAAGGAGGAAGTAAAAGATGGGATTTAATAGGAAAAGACACTAAAAAAAAAAACCCATTTTATAATCTGATGTAAAATCTTCTTGCGTATGGTGTGCACAGCCTAAAGTTGTAGGACAACTTGTTCTATTTAATCTTATTTGATTATGCACGCCAGGTTGATTGCATTCCTCACCTACAAAGCCCTCCACCATCTGGCCCCCCCATATCTCACTGACCTCCTCTCCCCGCTACCAACCCTCATGGTCCCTCAGATCCACATCAGCCGGTCTCCTCTCCATCCACAAGTCCAACCTCCGCAGTTTTGGGGACAGAGCCTTCTCCAGGGCAGCTCCCAGGCTCTGGAACTCCCTCCCCCAACTGATCCGCAATTCCGTGTCCCTCACCATCTTCCAGTCCCGCCTCAAGACCCATCTCTTCACCTCTGCCTATCCTTAGCCCCATGTCCCCCTCCCTTTTCATTTGTGCATTAATTGCCTCATATTGTGTTTTGAATTGTATTCTGTATTTACTTTGTGTACTAGTCATGTCTCTACTATTTATTTCATTCCCCTTACATGTTTTTCCTCTACCTGCTAAATTTTTGTAAGGTGTCCTTGAGACTCTTGAAAGGCGCCCATAAATAAAATTTATTATTATTATTATTATTATTATTATTATTCGTCGAAACACGTGAAGGTTGCAATCTCCCTGAATCTGAAATCCAAAAATCTGAAGGATTGGGACTCATTCATTGTTTGAGTCACTCACTCATTCGTGCTCCTAGAAAGTGTTTGGTATTGATTGGAATTGATCACATCATCAGGAAAATGCACACAATTCATTGGGCCGGCCACAACATTATGACATATTTTGCGGGCAAGTATCCCAACTTTACAACGACTTTGTGGTGAAGTTTATGGAGGAACAAAGCTCAGAGGACAGTAACGTCCAGAATGTTACGTTTAACTGATGGAAATCGATAAGAGAGGGTGAACGGGGGAAATCCTGATGGGCTGCAAATTGTAACTTTTGCAGCAATATTCTGTTGTGCTGCAGCAAGTGAGAATTTCATTGTCCTATCTATGGGACACATGACAATAAAACTCTCATGACTCTTGACTCTCTTGACAATGACATTGTTTTCTGTCAGAACTATGCCAGGGCTGGTGAGATAGATGGCATGTAATTTAAACCTGTGGAAATTTCCGTAGTTTGAACAAAGACTACAAAAAAAATCATCCTTCGTCAACAGCTACGATTGTTGTAAGTGTGATTTTTGGCCTTTAGTAACATGTGGAGGCACTGCACATGGTCGATGACCTCCCAACTAATTATGTTCAGTTTTGTGGGGGAAATAGTCAACTGATATTTTGTTACTTAGTTTGAAGCAGGAACAAGTGTTGAAAAAGCAAAAATGTTATCAGACGCTGGAAATGCGAACTGAACACAAAATGCCAGACTTACTCCGCAGATTAGGAAGAATCTGCGGTGAAAGCAGAATGGCACTGGAAAAGATGGGATTTATTAGGAAAAGACACAAAAACAAAACATTAAAAAAATCTCAAAAATCTCACAGTCTTAAGTTGGTTCAGGTCATATTTACAAGATAGGAACTATTTTGTTTCCATTGTTGACTTTGTATCAGAACCAACCAACGTGACGTGTGGAGTCCCGCAAGGTTCGATCTTAGGGCCCTCTTTATTCAACATCTACATGCTCCCACTAGGGCAAATCATGCGAAATAATAATATTGACCACCACTTCTATGCCGATGACACTCAAATCTATGTAGCGCTATCACCAAATGACTATCGCCCCATAGATCTGCTGTGCCAGTGCATTGAGCAAGTCAAAGACTGGATGTGCCAAAATTTTCTCCAACTAAATAAGGACAAAACGGAGATAATTGTTTTTGGTGCTAAAAAAGAAAGGCTTAAAGTAACCCAACACCTACACTCTCTGACCCTGAAAACGTCAAACAAAGCCAGAAATCTTGGGGTCATTATGGATTCAGATTTAAATTTCGACAGTCACATCAAATCAGTAACAAAATCGGCCTACTATCACCTCAAAAACGTAGCAAGATTAAGAGGACTCATGTCATTTCAAGACTTAGAAAAACTGGTACATGCCTTTATTAATAGCAGGCTAGATTATTGTAACGGTCTCCTTGCAGGTCTTCCTAAAAAAACTGTCAGGCAGCTACAGCTTGTTCAGAACGCTGTTGCTAGAGTTCTAACAAAGACCAAAACATTTGAACACATTACACCAATTCTTAAATCCTTACATTGGCTCCCTGTATGGCAGAGAATTGATTTTAAAATCCTGCTGCTCACCTATAAATCACTACATGGTTTAGGACCAAAGTATATCACTGACATGCTTCCACTATATAAGCCTTCTAGACCGCTAAGATCTTCTGAAACCAATCTGTTAGTGATTCCCAGAGTAAATACAAAACATGGGAAAGCAGGATTTAGTTACTATGCAACAAATAGCTGGAATAAACTTCCTGAAGATTTAAGACTTGCCTCAACTTTGACCACTTTTAAAACAAGACTGAAAACTTTTATGTTTACTTTAGCTTTCAGCTAAATCTTAACTACATTGCACTTTTAACTTTTGCACTTTTTATAATGCATTTTTAATTTTGCTTTTCTTTTCTTTTAGTTCTATTTTATTTCATTTTATTATTTCATTTTATTGTATGACATGTTTTTATGTGAAGCACTTTGAGTCTGCCTCGTGTATGAAATGTGCTATATAAATAAAGTTGCCTTGCCTTGCCATAACAAGTAAAATCTGAAAACAAGTATGAAATGAATTAAGGGAGGAAGAGAGGTGAAGGAAACAAAGGAAATATCTCTGATAGACTGGAGACTAAATGTATCCAGGTGAAGCATTTGCTCCTCGTACCATCTAAGAGCGATGGGGGTTGAATAGAAATGGGGAATGTTTAATGCTCATGAAAGCAATGAATCATTTATCAAAGTGGTGACATATTGGTGAACGACATGCTGAATATGGAGGCAGTATCGTGTAGCCACAGTACTGTTGGTTCATAGAGATTTGCTAATTGCATTCAACCACACATGCTTGGAGGATTTAAGTGAATAATAATATATTACAGTCTGCTAATTGAATCTAACCACACATTGCTTGGAATGTTTAAGTGAATAACGTTTTACCTTCAGTGTTCCCTCAATAGAATAGAATAGAATAGAATGCAATTTATTGTCATTCAAACCTAGGTTTGAACGAAATATAATTTCTACAGTTTACACACAATCCAAGACCCACACTTAACACAGTTTACATAAACATCCATCACAGTGAGTCTCCAACATCTCCTCACTGTGATGGAAGGCAAAGTCTTTACCTCTTCCCTTTGTTCCCTCTCCCGTGGTCCAGCAGTCCAACTGCAGTGTCGAGGCGAACTGGGGCTCCGATGTTAAAGCCCCCGGCGGGCGATGGTAAGTCCTGAGGCCGTTTAAGCCGCGCCGGGCGATGTTAGACCCCGGCTCCATGTCCTTCAAACCCGCGATTCCAGCGGGAGAAGTCGCCGTTGTGGAGCTCGGAAAAGCGGTCTCCCACCAGGGACCTGGAGCTCCCGATGTTTCCGTCCACCAGGTCTGCGGCCGGTGCCTCCGAACTCCAAAGTCGGGTCACAGCCGCACGCCACCACAGCTCTCCCCGCTCCGAAGTTGGCCAGCTCCGCGAGGTCAGTTCCGCAGGCTCTGCAACCGGATCATAACATTCATAACATAACATTCTTGCCTGATCATGAATTTCAAATCAAATACCTCAGCTTTCAGACGTGCCACGAGACAGGAGTGAGTCCTTTCCACCTTGTCAATTGAATGTCAAAGATCCCAGTACAATGTTCAACTAGCAAACTACCTTATAATCATGCGAGATCTTGCAGAGTGCAAATTAGTTTTGTAGTTTTCCCACATTAAAAACTATGACCGCATTTCAACTGATGGCTTAGACTTTGGGAAGACAATAGACAATAGGTGCAGGAGTAGGCCATTTGGCCCTTCGAGCCAGCACCGCCATTCAATGTGATCATGGCTGATCATCCCCAATCAGTACCCCGTTCCTGCCTTCTCCCCATATCCCCTGACTCCGCTAATTTTAAGAGCCCTATCTAGCTCTCGAAAGCATCCAGAGAACCCGCCTCCACCGCCCTCTGAGGCAGAGAATTCCACAGACTCACCACTCTCTGTGAGAAAAAGTGTTTCCTCGTCTCCATTCTAAATGGCTTACTCCTCATTCTTAAACTGTGGCCCCTGGTTCTGGACTCCCCCAACATCGGGAACATGTTTCCTGCCTCTAGTGTGTCCAAGCCCTTAACAATCTTAAATGGTTCAATGAGATGCCCTCTCATCCTTCTAAACTCCAGAGTGTACAAGCCCAGCTGCTTCATTCTCTCAGCATATGGCAGTCCCGCCATCCTGGGAATTAACCTTGTAAACCTACGTTGCACTCCCTCAATAGCAAGAATGTCCTTCCTCAAATTAGGGGACCAAAACTGCACACAACACACAAGACATGGGTAAAATACCAAATAAATGGATGTTAGTTCCTTCAAACCACCATTGGCATATATGGAAAGGTAGATTAGGATCATAAATCCTTGCCACCAAATCAAGTGAAATGTACATTGATCATTGATCTCAATGTGTCTAAGAATGTGGAGATGAGGTTACGAGAGATGAGACAGTGGAGTTATACACACGGAGCTTTATGGAGGGTGATAGTGGGTGGATGAGAGCGCCCAGAAGATGAATATTGAACAGATGAGTATTTTGACAAAGGTGGCATAGGTAATATTGGGGAAATAAGCCATCTTGGAAGTAAATGAAATGTGTCTAAATGTGGACCTAACTCAGAAGCTGCTGGTGGCAAAACAGTGGAGCAACGTTGGCCAGGAACTGTTAGAAACAAGGAACTGCAGATGCTGTTTCACAAAATAAGACACAAAGTGCTGGAGTAACTCAGCAGGGCCATCAGCTTTCCCGGGCAGGGACTGATCGCTTATATTTTCAAATGCTGGCCAGAGGGAGATGTTTACATGGATATTCCAACACATGAAGGCCTGCCAAGGTGGTGGTTATGCCAGGTTAAGGGAGCTGCTGGGCGGACTTGAATGTTGATGTTATTTGTGTGTAAGTTGACCGTGATTTCCTGCACGTGTGGAAAGTCTGACGGAGGGACGACAGATAGGCGAAGAAGAGAAGTTTAGACCCGCGGAAACATTTTGGGTGAAAAGATGCAAAAGAATAGCAGCTGTTGCTGAAGGTATTTAATTAGTAGGTACAGAACTATCAGGTTCCACAGCACTAACAATTTAGGAGAAACATCTTGAGGGCAATGCTGTCGAAAGCTTGCTGAGAGTTGAAGAGAACAAGGCTTAAAAATGAATATACGGAGAATGATACTATCGACTGTCCAGAGTTCAAACTAAGATCCTTTGGACATTCGGTGACATATTTGAGGGTGAATGGAGTGAACCTGTTCGACAGTTAGATTGATGGCAAGATATTTGTCACGATCTTGCTCAAAATAAGAAATCATTTTTTGAGAAAATTGTACTGAGGAGGGGAAGCCATTAATAAGATGGACCCAAAAAGCTGGAATAACTCAGCGGGACAGGCAGCATCTCTGGAGAGAAGGTGACGTTTCAGGTCGAGACCCTTCCTCACGCTAAGCTATTCACAAGGCCGGCTATTATGAAACCAGAGAAGACTGGGTGAGTTGTTTTCCGCAAGTTGGAAAAAGAATGGTGGAATAAATTATCCTTTCGGAAAATAACTGCATTGTTTTCTTCTTGGAAATGTAATTTTCATAGTCCCACAATTACTTGTGTCATTTGTCACAGACGTACGCTTGGCAATGTTCTTGTGCAAAGTAGTGCAACACAAGTTCAGCTATGATTTAGTGTCAAATAAACACTGCTCAACTTCCACTGAAGTTCCTGTCTCCGCACTTGACATTCAAAAGCCTAGGTATTCACATTGCTAAATCTCAGCCATTTCCCTAATCTGCCACAAGTTAGTTGATCACAGCTTCTGAGACAGCTAAGAACCACAGTTTGGATGTCAAGTCCAGATTACTAGCCTGAGCCCACTGCTGGCAACTGAGCTTGGATGGCAAGGACCTGTCGGGGCTGTGTGGCACCTCCTCGTGTAACAACTTTCCTCACTACCAATAGTTCCTTGAGTTTAAACATGGTCACAGGTAGAAGGTATTGATCATGGGATAGATAATGACCAAGTAATGGGTATCTAGTTGGCATCTTTGAAGAGGGGTGAAGGAAACTAAGTTGGAAGAATGGTCATAAAAGTCATGCTCGTCTTCATCTGTGCAAAGAAATCCTAAGATGGACAAAATGCTGGAGTAACTCAGCCGGACAGGCAGCATCTCTGGAATGGGAATGGGTGACGATTCAGATCGAGATCCTTCTTCAGTCTCGACCCGAAACATCACCCGTTCCTTCTCTCCAGAGATGCTGCCTGTCCCGCAGAGTTACTCCAGCTTTTTGTCTATTTTCGGTTGAAACCAGTGTCTGCAGTTCCTTCCCATTCGCAAGAGTGTCGGCAAAATTAATCTCTCGTTGTTTGAATGTGGAATGGATGTGTTTAATGGAGGAAGCAAGTGAAGTATATGGCTGTTCAAGCAGGTGCATGAAATGTGTGCTCAGTGCCTCTTGAAAATGATTATAAATTATTGCCCTTCAAAGATTGCCATGGCAACTATTTGTAAACTCTGAATGCACTGCAAGGCAATACTTTGGAAACCAATATGACTGCGTTCACTATTGTTGCTCCGCTGATGGAATAGACTCTCATTATTCCAATGTCACAGAAGATACAGAACATGCGGTGATGCTCATGGTAGATTGAAGGAGGAGAAAAGAGGTTCCAAAGCCGCTGAGAAATGGCCACATACAACTATAGATACTGAATATTTCACGGTGGGTACACAGGCCAGTTAATTCTATGCTGGCGGCTCCAAGTTAAACATTACCCCAAAATGGGATGTTTAACAGCAAGCTTTGCAATACGGTCATCTCTCCCAGAATCCTAGAGGCAGGAAACATGTTCCCCATGTTGGGGGAAGTCCAGAACCAGGGGCCACAGTTTAAGAATAAGCAGTAAGCCATTTAGAACGGAGACGAGGAAACACTTTTTCTCACAGAGAGTGGTGAGTCTGTGGAATTCTCTGCCTCAGAGGGCGGTGGAGGCGGGTTCTCTGGATGCTTTCAAGAGAGAGCTAGATAGGGCTCTTAAAAATAGCGGAGTCAGGGGATATGGGGAGGAGGCAGGAACGGGGTACTGATTGGGGATGATCAGCCATGATCACATTGAATGGCGGTGCTGGCTCGAAGGGCCAAATGGCCTACTCCTGCACCTATTGTCTATCGTCTATTGATGATAATCAGAAGAAGTCTACGTGCTCCATGAGTGGATGTCATGCCAACAAGATGAAGGGCACCAATTAGCTTCTGATGATAGTGAATGCCCTAGTTTAGATTTTGGTTTAGCTTAGCCGTGAGATACAGCTCGTAAACTGACCCTTCAGCCCACTGAGTCCACACTGACCATACATACATTACCCATACATTAGTTCGATGTTATCTCACAATTGCATCCTACACACCCGGGGCAATTTACAGAAGCCAATTAACCTAGAAACCTGCACGTCTTTGAAATGTGGGGGGGGGGGAAATGCAGTCACAGAAAGAATGTACAAATTCTGTACAGACAGCTCCCGCAATTGGATTGAAACTGGGTCTGGGTCACTCTGAGGCAGCCTCTCTACCATTGCCACTATGCTAAGTTCTGCCAATGCTGATCTGGGAGTTTCTGTAAAAATCCTGAAAGGAACATGGCGTAGCAAATTGGCAGATTCTTCAAAGAGCTGCCATTGCCTGTGAACAATTGGCTTTGTCCCCACAGATCATCACTACTGCCACTTCCATGCTCTACATACCCTCTGTGAAGCAAATAGCAAGGTATAATGGGGAAGAAATTAATCTTGGATTATTCATTTAATGCCGACAAAAATATTAACATGAGTTACAGTACCATCCATAATGTGCCCTCCATAACAAAGACCCATCATTTTACTTCACGCTTTACCACCCCCCTCGACTCCATTCAAGGACCCAAGCAGTCGTTCCAGGTGCGACAAAGGTTCACCTGCATCTCCTCCAATCTCATCTATTGCATCCGCTGCTCTAGATGTCAGCAGATCTATATCGGTGAGACCAAGCGGAGACGTGGCGATCGTTTCGCAGAACACCTCCGCTGGCTCCGCATTAACCAACCTGACCTCCCGGTGGCTCAGCACTTCAACTCCCCCTCCCACTCCGTATCCGACCTCTCTGTCCTGGGTCTCCTCCATGGCCAGAGCGAGCAACACTGGAAATTGGAGGAACAGCACCTCATATTCCGCTTGGGGAGTCTGCATCCTGGGAGCATGAACATTGAATTCTCCCAATTTTATTAGCCCTTGCTGTCTCCTCCCCTTCCTAGCTCTCCCTCAGCCCTCGGGCTCCTCCTCCTCCTTCTTCCTTTCTTCTCCCCGCCCCCCATCAGTCTGAAGAAAGGTTTCGAAACGTTGCCTATTTCCTTCGTTCCATAGATGCTGCTGCACCCGCTGAGTTTCTCCAGCACTTTTGTGTACCACCCATCATTTATTTATTTGCCTCTGTACTCCACAATTTGAGATTTGTAATTAAAAAAAAATCACATGTGGTTAAAGTGCACATTGTCAGATTTTATTAAAGACCATTTTTATACATTTTGGTTTCACCATGTAGAAATTACAGCTGTGTTTATACATAGTCCCCCCCCATTTCAGGGCACCATAATGTTTGGGACACATGGCTTCACAGGTGTTTGTAATTGCTCAGGTGTATTTAATTGCCTCCTTAATGCAGGTATAAGAGAGCTCTCAGCACCTAGTCTTTCCTCCAGTCTTTCCATCACCTTTGGAAATGTTTATTGCTGTTTATCAACATGAGGACCAAAGTTGTGCCAATGAAAGTCAAAGAAGCCATTATGAGACTGAGAAACAAGAATAAAACTGTTAGAGACATCAGCCAAACCTTAGACTTACCAAAATCAACTGTTTGGAACATCATTAAGAAGAAAGAGAGCACTGGTGAGCTTACTAATCGCAAAGGGACTGGCAGGCCAAGGAAGACCTCCACAGCTACATGAACTGAGTGTCGACTAATTGTTTCTTTAAGGCTCGAAAATAACTGCTGAAGAAAGGGAAGGAAGTCTTTTTTTGCTGCCTCCGCTGCGGAATCAGGCATTCTTTCTAGTCTCCTCACCTGAATCCACCTATCACTTTCCAGGCTTTGTTTCTGACTCCCTCACCTCTCTTCCGGCTAACCCCCCCCCCCCCCCCCCCCCCCCCCCCCCCCCCCCCCCCCCCCCCCCCCTCCACCACAATGTCTGAGTGGGAGTAGTGTAAATGGGGCAACTTGGCTGGCGTGGGCAAGTTGGGCCGAAGGGCCTGTTTCCACGCTGTATGACTCTATGACATGGCGATGGAGTAATTCGGCCACTTAGACAGCATCTCTGGAGAATATGGATCGGTAACGTTTCGGGTTAGGATCCTTCTCCTGCCTGCCTTTGGCCCATATCCTTCTTAACCTTTTCAATCCATATAAATGTTCAAATGCCTTTTAAATTCAGATTCAGATTGTCATTGTCAGTGTACAGTACAGAGACAACGAAATGCAGTTAGCATCTCCCTGGAAGAGCGACATAGAATATGATTTCAATAAAAACATCTATTTACATGCATACAGACATAGTGTTTTTCCTGTGGGAGGAGTGTCCGGGGGGGGGGGGAGGTGGTGATTGGCAGTCACCGAGGTACGTTATTTAGTAGAGTGACAGCCGCAGGGAAGAAGCTGTTCCTGGACCTGCTGGTTCGGCAAAGGAGAGACCTGTAGCGCCTCATGGATGGTAGAAGGGTAAACAGTCCATGGTTGGGGTGAGAGCAGTCCTTGGCGATGCTGAGCGCCCTCCGCAGACAACGCTTGCTTTGGACAGACTCAATGGGGGGGAGCGAGGAACCGGTGATGCATTGGTACAATCACAACTAAATGTTGTGATTGTACCTGCCTCAACGACCTCCTCTGGCAGACTGAGACTGACTCACCCCCCCCCCCCCCCCCCCCCACCCTCCCCCTCGCAATCTTTGCACGTCCCCCCAATCCTTTCCACTCGGCACTTTAATTTCATGTTTCATGTATTTTGTGTTTCTATGTTGTGACTGTTGGCAGATCAATTTCCCTCCTGGGATCAATAAATGTTCTATGGTGTTGTATCGTACCAGTGCCCATTGGCAAGATCATCATTTGTGTTCCTAAAAACAGGCAAAAGGGACTTATACCCCACTGCCTTTGTGTGATGACTCTTTTTAGATTATTTACCAAATTTAAATCTCAGTTCACTAGGGGTGAAAAACTCAGGGGAACAATAAAACTGTTTCTTATTTCAATATAAATTTAGCTCATATGTATAGAATAATTTGGAGCTGATGGCAGTTCGCTGTTGCATGCTTTTGCACCAGGAGTACGAATAGTTATTTGTAGATGAAGGTGACCTAATTCGTGAAAGCTTGTGGTTCTATATTTAGGGTAGAAAGTTATGTTCTTGGTGCTGTGTGTATATATTGTGGAGGATGAACCATTATGTACTCATTTCTCCTCAACCAATCAAAGTTTAAATAGTATAATGTCATCACCTCGCTTTCTTATTCACTTGGGCTGTTGCAAAATTATTGATGAGCTCCAAGTATCTAATTTCCCAGTGTAAACCATGGCTCATTGAAATCTCTCTGTAGTATTAAACAGATTGCTTTGATATACTTGATCATTTGAGATTTCACTACTTGATATTGGAGGGCAAAGCATGGCATTCCCATTACCACTATCCACAATGTGTTATATGGTTTTAATGAAGTGTAAAACCTAAATCCAAGAGTTAAGTTATTCTGATCTTTTTTATTTGGCTGAGTCTGACGAATACAATTAGTCAGGACACAAGGGAACCTCTTTTTAGGTTTAGGCTAGGTGTAGGTTTATTATGTTTAAGAAGGAACTGCAGATGCTGGAAAATCAAAGGTAGACAAAATTGCTGGAGAAACTCAGCGGGTGCAGCAGCATCTATGGAGCGAAGGAGATAGGCAACGTTTCGGGACGAAATGTTGCCTATTTCCTTCGCTCCATAGATGCTGCTGCCCCCGCTGGGTTTCTCCAGCACTTTTGTCTATCTGTAGGTATATTATTGTCATTGTACTGAGGTTTTGTTTTGCATGTTATTTAATCAGATCAGATAATACTATACATAAATATAATCGAGTCGAACATGTACAATAGAAAGAGCAAAATGTGTAGGAAGGAACTGCAAATGCTGGTTTAAATCGAAGAGAGATACAAAATGCAGGAGTAACTCAGCGGGACAGGCAGCATCTCTGGAGAGAAGGAATGGGTGACGTTTCGGGTCGAGACCAGACTGTGATCGAGCAAAGTGCGAGATACAGATGCAGAATATAGTTCTCGGTATTTGTTTTTCTGTTTGTTCACCATTATCTTGCCAAGATATTAGTTAGAAACAAAATAGATTAATATGGCTCCTGCAACAAACAAATGCAAGTTTACATCAAAGTCTCATCACAAATTACAGGATGTAAAGGATAAAAGGATGTAATTTTACTATCTTCTCATTGGCAGCATTTGTTTTTCAATGCGACCACTGAGGAACATGCACAGGTTTTTGAGGAGCAGAGGAATGCAGGCAAATGTCATTCTTGGGTGTAATTGCACAAATACAGTGTTATCGAAAATCCAAAGATAGAGTTTTTAATTTCACTTCTGCAATGCAGCTTTGAGCACTAAAGTGGAATATGGCTGGGTCACACCATCGGAGGCCTGGGTTGCCTCAGCGCAGAGGGAGAGCAAGGAGGGAAGAGACAATGACTTTGGGACTTTAAACTGTGTTGAGTGTTTGTTTTGTTATTTATTCTATGTTATGACTGCAGGCTAAACCATTTTGTTGCACTGAAAAGTGCAATGACAATAAAATTGGAATCCAATCCAATGCAATCCAATGTGGCATACATCAGCATAATCCTAGGGTGAAGTTTTCTCAGTGTAATGGCGGCGTTGATATTGGCTCTGAGAGCACTTCAGGAACCTACATGACCTGAACAGACCTGAAACATCATCAATCCATGTTCTCCAGAGATACTGCCTGACCCGCTGAGTTACTCCTGCACTTTGTGTTCTTTTTGGTTGAAAATATCATCAGAATTGAATCTTGAAAGTATATCAACGTTGCTGTTGAAAAAAAAATGCTTTGAAAAAGTTCACGTCATTATGGAGCAATTCCCGCAGAAACTGGTATAAAATTGGTTCATTCAGATTTTGTCTACACAATGCCAAGGTTTTGGGCATTGCACTGACAGATTTGCACACATTTGTAAACTTTGTACACAGTAGCATGAATGAATGAATGATTTTTGTTTAATTGATCTCACTTGAAGAATAAATTGGCAGGACACCAACATCAATTGCTGGAAACACTTGGCAGATCAGGCAGCAGTTTTGTAAAAGAGAGAGTTAATAGACAATAGGGGCAGGAGTAGGCCATTCGGCCCTTCCATTCACTATGATCATGGCCGATCATCCACATTCAGTACCCCGTTCCTGCCCTCTCCTCATATCCCCTGACTCGGCTATCTTTAAGTGCTCTATCTATCTCTCTTGAAAGCATCCAGAGTATTGGCCTCCACTGCCTTTTTAAAAAAAATTAATTTTATTAGAAGTGATGTACATACATCTTAATCATAATATGCGTCATATTACATTTCTTGTACAACTTATTTTTTTTTCCTTCAAACTTTAACCTATAATAGAAAAAGAGAAAGGAAAAGAGAGAAAGGAAAAAAGAGTGAGGATAGTAGTGGAGTGTAGTCCGCAGTAGTTGGCGTACAGTTTTGGTCTCCAAATCTGAGGAAGGACATTATTGCCATAGAGGGAGTGCAGAGAAGGTTCACCAGGCTGATTCCTGGGATGTCAGGACTGTCTTATGAAGAAAGACTGGATAGACTTGGTTTATACTCTCTAGAATTTAGGAGATTGAGAGGGGATCTTATAGAAACTTACAAAATTCTTAAGGTGTTGGACAGGCTAGATGCAGGAAGATTGCTCCCGATGTTGGGGAAGTCCAGGACAAGGGGTCACAGCTTAAGGATAAGGGGAAAATCCTTTAAAACCGAGATGAGAAGAACTTTTTTCACACAGAGAGTGGTGAATCTCTGTAACTCTCTGCCACAGAGGGTAGTTGAGGCCAGTTCATTGGCTATTTTTAAGAGGGAGTTAGATGTGGCCCTTGTGGCTAAGGGGATCAGGGGGTATGGAGAGAAGGCAGGTACGGGATACTGAGTTGGATGATCAGCATGATCATATTGAATGGCGGTGCAGGCTCGAAGGGCCGAATGGCCTACTCCTGCACCTAATTTCTATGTTTCTATGTTAAGTGAATGATAATGGTTTAAGTAGACCGCGTGCTTGAAAATGTGAAAAGAAAAGAAGGGAAAAAAAGCCCCACAGAAAAGGGGGGCCTTAAGAAAAGAAAATGAAAATAAGTAAGGAATCTAAAAAAGGTAAGGATAAGCAAGAAGGAAAGGGAATGCGTCTAATTCCTGACGATTCACACCCATCTAATTCTAAAATATTATTTTCCTGGGTTGTGTGGCACCATATTACACCTGTAACAAATCAATGAAAGGTGACCATATTCTGAAGAGTTGCTCTTGTTTTCCTGCTAGAGCAAGTCTCATTTCCCCAAGATGCAGTATTTCCGACATAGTTGTAATCCACTGCCTTCTGAGGTTGACAGATCCACAGCCCTCTGTGTGAAAACGCTTCTCCTCATCTCCGCCCTAAGTGGCTTGGAACGGAGATGAGGTAATGTTTCTGGTGGAAGATCTGCGACGGAAAGAAAACAAGTAGGTGAAGTTGCAGAGGGTGTGGGAGAGGGGTGGGGTTGGAAAGGACTCTGATCGGGCGATGTCATGGTTACTCTAAGAATGAGCTATAGGTGAAGTTTGCTTTTTGATGGGTTAATGGGAGAGTTGGGAAAAGAACACAAATAAAACAATGTCAATCTCCAAAATACAGATGTGTTGGGATTGCCAGCCGATCCAGCTGTGCCAATGGGGAGAGGCAAAGTCAACATTTCTCCCCCCCTCTCCCCAATCCCCTCTGCTGCTTAAAACAAACTTGTTTTCTGTCTTGGATAGACGCAAAATGCTGGAGTAACTAAGCGGGTCAAGCAGCATCTCTGAAGAAAAATAATAGGTGACGTTCCGGGTCAGGACCCTTAAGGGGTTGGACAGGCTAGATGCAGGAAGATTGTTCCCGATGTTGGGGAAGTCCAGGACAAGGGGTCACAGCTTAAGGATAAGGGGGAAATCCTTTAAAACCGAGATGAGAAGAACTTTTTTCACACAGAGAGTGGTGAATCTCTGGAACTCTCTGCCACAGAGGGTAGTTGAGGCCAGTTCATTGGCTATATTTAAGAGGGAGTTAGATGTGGCCCTTGTGGCTAAGGGGATCAGGGGGTATGGAGAGAAGGCAGGTACGGGATACTGAGTTGGATGATCAGCCATGATCATATTGAATGGCGGTGCAGGCTCGAAGGGCCGAATGGCCTACACCTGCACCTAATTTCTATATTTCTATGTTTTCTATGTTTCAGACTGCTTTTCCAAATTTCTGACTTAGGGTTGTTATATGAAAGGTTAACTATTTTTTTCCACAGGTGCTGCCTCTTTTACTCGGTGTTTTCAGCATTTTCTGTGATTATTTCAGATTTTCTGATTCAGCAGTTTGATGTTCACCAGGGAAATATTCTCCCTGCCTTTCTTCAAATTAGGGCCTTGGGATCTCAGGTGTCCACTTGAGATAAGTATTGAGTTAACTGTATTAGAAATCTGCCTAATGATTTACATTAAGGTTGTTGTGGAACTGTTCCTGTATGTTTGTGTTGGAAGAAAAAGGATGCGATATGTTAACTGATGGTTAATGACAGATCATTACTGTTTTGAGCCATTTCATTCATAGCTCACCTGCTCACAGAATGTCCTGCCCCTGTCGGTTACCAGCAATCCTTAAGCATAAAGAAGTCACACTGCATCTACAATGTTAAGCTTAAATACCCCTGAGTATGTCTAAAAATAAAATCGTATTAGAGTCAGGCACTGTGCAGCTTGGGGAATAGATACCGGCAGAAACCTCAGTTGCATGGTTTTGAGTTGCACTGATGCACGTCTAATGTAACCAGTGTTCCAATCCAACCCTGCATCTTCTTTACATGGTCTTAAACACCTGCCCTTCCCACTGTTGTGCCAGGACAATGGCACTAACCCAGCCCTCTGCTGACATTCCTGTAGCAATGGCCCAGCCCCACAGGCTTGCTGTGCATGGGCTACAACTAAAGGCTGGTGTTAAGTCATAAGTCATAAGGAATAGGAGCAGAATTAGGCCATTCGGCCCATCAAGTCTACTCCATCATTCATTCATGGCTGATCTCTCTCCCTCCCAACCCCATTCTCCTGTCTTCTCCCCATAACCTCTGACACCTGTACTAATCAAGAATCTATCTATCTATCTCTGCCTTAAACATATCCAGGCAATGGATTCCACAGATTCACCACCCTCTGACTAAATAAATTTTGCCTCATCTTCTTAAAAGAATGTCCTTTAATTCTGAGGGCTATAACCTCTAGTCCTTGACATTCCCACTAATGGACACATCCTCTCCATATCCTCTCCATATCCTCTCCATATCCTCTCCATATCCTCTCCATATCCTCTCCATATCCTCTCCACATGGTGTTAGGTTGTCTGGAGTGAGAGATCAGCCCTTTCAGGGTTTTGATGTGGGACTTGTGTTGCATGGTTGGATTGGCATGGTTAAGGGTTGGCCATTGCTGATGTGATGCAATGGCCTTGTTCATCACCTCCTGTCAGGTGGAATGGAAACTGCTGATGCCCATTTGCTTTGCTCCACTGAGCAGCTCTTCCACCCCCCCCCCCCCCCCCCCCCCCCCCCCCCCATCCGGAGATTTTACCGTGACTCAGTAACCATTTGCCACTGTTGTGAAGAAAGGTTTTCATGGGACTGTTAATCCAATGTTCTGTATTCAAACACCCATTTATCTATATACTTTTAAAACTGTGTGTGTGTGTGGGGTGTACGGCATTTTGCCTTTGATTCGTTTTACTCCGCGAAAACCAGACGCAAAAACGCCAGGATTTTTACCATCTCGCTAGCGATTTTACTTTTACATTTGCATATCCACTCCTCATTAAATGTGGTCATTTTTCTATACGCATTTTCAATAAAATCCTTCACAAAACTTACTGTTTTCTTTAAATCAGCAGCTGCGGACGTCACAATGCCCTTGCGCTCATGGCACCGCCACCCGCTCTCGATTCAAGCAGACGCTGTCATCACACTTTCAATCCCCCCCCCCCCCCCCGCCCCCCACCGCCCCCGGCCCCCCCCGCAACCGCACGTTGAGGAACAGACCCAGCGGGTCTGCACTTGGTCTAGTTCTTCATTAAAGTTACCAGGTCTTGGTGCCAGATCGATTTCCCCCCTGTTTTATTCTCCACTGATTTATCGCTCGTGTGACTCAGATTCAACTCTGCTTTTTATCAGGAATATATCCCCTGCATATCTTGGACTTTGACTGTAATGTGAATACTTTGCTGGTTTTAACAAGGTGCAATTGTTTTGACAAGCAGGTGCTTTCGTAAACCGTTTGCATGTTATCGTTATATATTGGATGTTTTAATTGATCAGCCTGGAGAGCAATACAATTGTGAGCCACTGAGCTGGAAACTTTCCTTGCTTACATGATTGTGATTTATCATTTGCTATACAATTAACCCATTAATATTTGTAAGTCCAAAGAAAAGCAATTACCTAAGTGAAAAACTAAAGAAATAGAGCCAGCTGTTGGTATTAAACTTAAAAGGAGGTTATTATCTGTTATGCATTTCATCTATTTGTGGCTTTGTAAAATAAATAAGCAATAATAAACTGTGAATTCCATTAATTAATAACGTATTGATATATACTATTTGTTTTAAGAAGAAACTGCAGATGCTGGAAAATCGAAGGTACACAAAAATGCTGGAGAAACTCAGCGGGTGCAGCAGCATCTATGGAGCGAAGGAGATAGGCAACGTTTCGGGACGAAACGTTGCCTATCTCCTTCGCTCCATAGATGCTGCTGCACCCGCTGAGTTTCACCAGCATTTTTGTGTTCCTCATACTATTTGTTTGTCATTGTTCTTGGTTACGTGGATAGCCAAACGCATTATAGATTTTTTGCAATGAATCATGCAGCAGATTTACTTTTTTTTTGTGTTGTAGAACTCTCTTTACGCGTATAAAATCCTCTTAAGAAACACAACATAAATATCACTGGGGATAATTGTGAAAATCGTGTTCCAGTGGCTCTACACGTGTACCTTAAGATGAATAATATTTATTGATCTAAAAGGGACCTTGTTGTCGGTCTTTTATAACAATGGACACTTATGAAACGCCCTTGACTATTAACTGAAATATTGAATCTGTTAAAGAAGCACGCACTTAAATCAATGAATATTATGCACTCGTTGAAAGAAAAGAGGATTGCATTTTTGTTGCACATTTCACAACTTTGGAACTCGCCAAAGTGTTACACGTGTGATTAATGAGCCTTTTATTATTAGATTTCGTGCTCAAGCCTGGCAAGTATTCTTTATCGGCAGCAATGTGGCGAATGTTAAGAAGGAGAGCTGGTGGCTGAGATGTCAATGTAATATGAAGATAGACACAAAATGCTGGAGTAACTCAGCGGGACAGGCAGCGTCGCTGGAATGGGTGATATTTCGGGTCGACACTGTAATAACTTCACTCCTCAACTACTGTCTTGTCTATTGCTCCCTGACTCTCCATACAGCAATTTAGAGCTTTAAATTTTGTATCCAGATTTTCTGGTTTTCCTACTTGCTGGAGAAATTCATAAACCATCGGGAGCTTCGGATACTCGCCCACCAGTTGTGTATTTCCCAAACCGGATTTTTTTATGGCATGGCCATGAGTATTGGAGTAGATTTGGCGCAGTGCCTCTCGGAGGTGGTCATGTGCATCAGGGAGGGCAGCAGAAGGCAGAGTTAACACTGAGAATGTTCGTAATTCTTGCCTGCTGTGTCCAAAACCACATTCAGATGGTTTCTTACAGTTGACTGAGGGTGTTGCCAAGATCCACACGGGATCCTGACCTCCACTATTGTTCCTATTTTCCTTGGAGCTCATGAGATACTTTGACGTGATTCTTCGCTTCTCCCTGAAGGACAGAAACAGCCAAGTGGACAACAAAAAAAAAGTTGAACAATCTCTAATGGTGGGAGGATGGAAGGAAGTCACATTGGGTCAAAGGAGCAGATGGGAATGGGATTTGGATGGGATTGAACTGCAAACGTAAGGAAGCATCTATTCACAAGTTGTTCTCGGCCACCCTTGGAGCATTGAAAGTGTGGACATGTTACCTGGCCAAAAGCAGTGCTGCAGTGACAATTAATCCAATCATACGTACTACCTGGTTGCTCCCTTTGACTCCCAAGGTGACTCATATTGAAGCTGCAACAGCTAATCAAATAAAATATCCCCCTCTTGACAACACGTTGTTAGACCAAGTGCTGCCTCATCACAGTTATAACCAGAGGGAGGGTGGGTAAGGTTTGGGTTTGGGAATTTCTAAATTAACTTCCCACCTGCCCTAAGGGTTGTGGGTTAAAGCCACCTAAAGGACATGTCGCGGGGTGACGCCTGTTTGTTCATGAGTAGTCGCTCAAAGAGTCCTACCTTTTTCTGGTCGCCGCTGGATATTCAACATGTTGAAAATTTTCGGCGACCTGCTGCGAATATGACGGGTGCCGGCAAGTCTCTGAAAAAATCACGTAAGTGGGACAGCCCCTTAATGGTTAGTATTTCTTGGCTGGTGGCTTTCGGTGCTGTGACATGGAGATTGCAGGAGAAATGGACTGAATTGGATTTGTAACCTCGAGTCGTGTGCTGAGCGTTTGATATTATCTCAGCATTGTTGGGCACATGGTTCCCTAAAGGTAGTCGCAGGTAGGTCGGGTGGTCAAAAAGGCTTTTAACACATTAGCCTTCATCAGCCAGAGTATTGAATGGAGAAGTTGGGAGGTCATGTTGCACTTGTCTAAGACATTGACGAGGATATGAGCTATAGGGAGAGGTTGAGCAGGCTGGGACTTTATTCCTTGGAGCGCAAGAGGATGAGGTGTGATCTTGTAGAAGTGTATAAGATCATGACTCGGCTTGTACTCGCTAGAATTTAGAAGATTGAGGGGGGATCTTATAGAAACTTTCAAAATTCTTAGGGGGTTGGACAGGCTAGATGCAGGAAGATTGTTCCCGATGTTGGGGAAGTCCAGGACAAGGGGCCACAGTTTAAGGATAAGGGGAAATCCTTTAGGACCGAGATGAGAAAAACTTGTTTCACACAGAGAGTGGTGAATCTCTGGAACTCTCTGCCACAGAAGGTAGTTGAGGCCAGTTCATTGGCTATAATTAAGAGGGAGTTAGATGTGGCCCTTGTGGCTAAAGGGATCAGGGGGTATGGAGAGAAGTCAGGTACAGGATACTGAGTTGGATGATCAGCCATGATCATATTGAATGGCGGTGCAGGCTCGAAGGGCCGAATGGCCTACTCCTGCACCTATTTTCTATGTTTTCTATGAGAGGCCATAAGGAATAGGAGTAGAATTAGGTCATTCGGCCCATCAAGTCTACCCTGCCATTCATTCATGGCTGATCTATCTCCAAATGCATGACTCCACACTTTGCTACAACTATATTCTATTTGCCACATCTCTGCCCACTCCTCCCCAACCTGTCCAAGACCTTCTGTATACCCACCACCCTACCCCCTCCAGCTATTTTAGTATCATCCCCAAACTTTTTGCCACAAAGCCTTTCATAATCATAATCATAAATAGTAATTTATTATCCAAGTATGTTTTGCACATACGAGGAATTTGATTTTGCCATGAACTCGCCATACCAATAGAGAGCAACAAGACACCCAATAATTTTTTAAATGAACATGCGCCACCACAGTGACTTCCCCCCACACTCCTCACTGTGATGGAAGGCACAAAAAAAGTCCCACTCATCTTCCCTGCTTTTGTTCTCCCTGGTGCACTCGGGCACTCGTCGCCACTCGAACCGTCCGTTGTCGGGGCGATCTTGGGCTCCTGCAGCTGGCCGGTTGATCCCCTCCGTGTTTGGGGCGATCAGCTCCCGCATCGGGGGGATCTCAGCTCCCCGCTGCGCCTGGGGGCGTGGTCGACCCCCCAGGTCGGGCTGGTCAAACCTCGTGTGACTTGGAGCTTCCCGACATTAGTCCCCTCTACCCGGACTGCGAGCTCCTTGATGTTTGAAAACATAGAACATAGAAAATTAGGTGCAGGAGTAGCTCCATTTCGGCCCTTTCGAGCCTGCACCAACCGCCAGTTAATATGATCATGGCTGATCATCCAACTCAGTATCCCTGTATACCTGCCTTCTCTCCAGATACCCTCTGATCCCCTTGGCCACAAGGGCCACATCTAACTCCCTCTTAATATAGCCAATGAACTGGCCTCAACTACCCTCTGTGGCAGAGGTTCCAGAGATTCAATCCCACTCTCTGTGTTGAAAAAAGTTCTCCTCATCTCGGTTTTAAAAGGATTTTCCCCCTTATCCTTAAGCTGTGACCCCTTGTCCTGGACTTCCCCAACATCGGGAAAGCAATCTTCCTGCATCTAGCCTGTCCAACCCCTTAATAATTTTATAAGTTTCTATAAGATCCCCCTCTCAATCTCCTAAATTCTAGAGAGTATAAACCAAGTCTATCCAGTCTTTCTTCATAAGACAGTCCTGACATCCCAGGAATCAGTCTTGTGAACCGTCTCTGCACTCCCTCTATGGCAATAATGTCCTTCCTCAGATTTGGAGACCCAAACTGTACGCAATACTCCAGGTGTGGCCTTCATGTCCACACTCCATCCTAATTTGAAATCCATTTTGACCGCGGTTGGGCGCGCGTCGATCCCAGCAAGGGGATCGCAGGCTCCGATTGTAACGTCCCCGCCTCCCACTTCCACGGTGGGCCTCAAAAGCCGTTTTCGAGCAAGGCCGCCACTCCATGATTGTTTCGGCCGCAGAGCGACCGAGATACGAAAATTTCCCCCCCCCGGTAAAACAATCGTATCTCCAGCACTATAAATAGAAATTGAAAAAAAGTTTTCCCCCCCCCGACCCCCCTCCCCCCGACCCCCCCACATACAACAACCGGAGAACATTAAACATCTTTTTAACACACACTCAAAATCACAAAAAGAAAAGAAGAAAAAAGCACGAGAAGACAGACAGAACTGTTGGTTTTTTGGCTAGGGCTGCCATTGCTGATGGCGCCCCCGAGTGTCATACCATTGTCCCCAATCCCCCTGTCCAATCGATCAAGGAAGATTGGTAGATACACCGAGGCTCTTGCCCAGAATAAGTCAATCAAGGACCAGAGGACATAGGTTTAAGGTGCAGGGGAAATGATTTAATTGGAATCTGAGGGATAACTTTTTCACACAAAGGCTGGTGGATGCCTGGAATCAGAAGAATGTAAGTTTGATGCAAGTTACTATCCCAACATTTTAGACTCAATAGACAGGTACATGGATGGGAACATTTCTTGGTTCTTGGGTTTCTTGGGTCCTCGCCGTCCTAGAATGCTGGGAAAC